>NW_007253820.1:879390-916396 GCF_000164805.1 Carlito syrichta | reverse complement strand
GAGAGGGAGGGAATGAGGACAACAGAAGGGTGCAGATTGGGACTCTCGGGGAATGGAGACCTGGCTGTACAATCTGCAGGAGGAACAGCAAGGGGTCTCTCGGGGAGCAAAAGACCAGAAGAACAGCAGAGGCGGCCGCTAGCCTGGATCCTGGCATGTGCTCCACAGGGAGGAGCAGGGGGCAGCAGAACTCTGAGGACTGCCATATTGCTGAGGAGGGAGAAGTGGACCGGGAGCCGACAGCCTGCCCGGATGCTTTGTCTTCTAGGGTCTTGACTGGCTCTTCCACAAAGAGCGAGGCTACAGAAGGGAGGGGTGCAGGACCCTCAGGCACCAGTGTCTTGACCCTGCGGTCCTGCATGCTTTCCACCCCCGACCCCAGAGCCAACTCGCTCCACTGCTTGTGCCTGCTGGGTTTTCTGTTCCTGACCATCCTGATTCAAAGCAAAACAGGAACAGAAAGGCAGAACTCCAGATGTGGAGTTGATCCTTCCCACTTCCCGTGTTGCTGAGTGGCCCCAGAGCCTTGGGGGAAGCCATGGCCTTGGCTTCCAGGCAGTCACCTAAGGCCTGGTCTCCTCGGCCCCTGCAGGGTGTGTTGTCAGAAGACCTCCGATGCACCAAATGGTGCCATAACATAACAGCAAGCGTCTCAACTCCCAGTGACCTCTGCTGCCCCCGCCCCTGCCGCCCTGGCAAGCCCCCCCCCAACATTCCTGCCAACCCATGTCGGGGGAGGTGGAGGCTGGGTCAAGGTCCAGGAGAAACCCTGCCAAAATCACACAGCCGCCTCAACTTAAGCTTTGCAAATTTTGAAATATTATTTTTGTCCTCTACTGTAAGTCCATGGCAAAAACGCAAAAGCTTTCGTGGCATTCTGTTGTTAAGTAGAACAAGTCTGCTGGAATGTAGGGAAAAACCCCAGCAACTTCTCAGGAGGAGAGGGAAAGAAAGCCCGTTTTCTGGCATCCCAGAATGGCGCCCATCACATCGTAGCTCTTCACACCCCACAATAGGAAATGAGGCTTCATCTGACCCCAAGGCCAACCACAGGGTCAGACACGAAGGGGCAACGCTGTCAGAGCTGGTGGCTCGCCCAAGGACCATGACAGTACTAGATAGCAACCCCACAGAGTGCTGGGTGGGCAGGGCCCAGCCTCATATCTAGGCCTTCCCGAGCAAATCACTGTGGGGTCACAGACACAGATGGGCCTCAGAACCTCCTCTGGACCTCCCTGCTGCTGCCTGTCCCAGTGCTGCCCGAGGAAAGAGGGACGTCCACAGTGGCCAGCACCCGGGGAGGAGGAATAAGGAAGAGCAGAGCCCAGCCGGGACACCCTCCCACCAGAGCCACACAAGCTAGCACTGCCAGAGACAGTGGAGGGCGGGAAGAAAGCCAGTCCTCAGGCTAGCCCCAGCGCCCCTGCTGACTCACACCCTGGGAGACCTCCTCTGGAGCACCGTGCACCCACTCCAGGCACATGCTAATCCTCCCTCTTGACAGGGCACTCCTCCCAGACCCTCTACAACGCTTCTGCATGACCTTGGGCCGGACACCAACTCAAACTGGCAACCATCTCTGGAGAACAGCCAGCATCACAGTCAGAGCCGCCATTTCCATGTTCTACTCATGGAGGAGGAGGCATCCTCCCTGAGGGGCCCAGGAGGCCTGGGAGGAGGTGGCTTGCTGGGCCTCCATCCACCACAGCCTCCACATCAAACCTAGCGGTCGTTTCTGGGAGCCCGGGCCAGAAGCAGAGCGCTGCAACAGACTCTGGAAGCAGTCTCACTGGCGAAGTGTGAGTACATAGGGGGTGGGTGTCTGAAGTGGCCCGTGGCAGGAAGAGCACATTGATAGTGGGGGGAGGAAGAGGAGGCCATTATTCAGGTGATTTGGCCGCAGCTCCACCAACAGCTGGTGCCTCTCCTGTCCAGACTCAGCCTGCCAGCCAGGTGCCCACAAAGAGACCCATCCAGGGACGAGTCCTCTGAGAGTGGAGTGTCATTTACGCCTGACCTCTGGAATAAGCCTCAGCAGCTCACAGAGCCAGCATGAGTCCTGGCCTTTGTCCCTTCCCACGATGGCCTTGTCCAACTTGTCTCCAAGAGACCACAGAGCCCAGTCAGAACACTGACCTCTCAGGGAATGGTTTTATTCCTCCCTGAAGGGGAGACTACCTACATCCTCATGGAAGTTTTAAAATGTTCAGGCTGAGCTGGGCTTGGTGGCTCAGCCTGTAATCCCGCACCTTTGAGAGGTTGAGGTGAGTGGATTGCCTGAGCCCGTGGGTTCGAGACCCGCCTGGGCAGCGAGACCTCATCTCTACAATAAACCAAAATATCAGTTGGACGTGGTAGCACATGCCTGTAATTCCGACTACTCGGAAGGCTGAGGCGGAAGGATCGCCGGAGCCCAGCAGGTCGAGGCTGCGGTGGCCGAGAGCGGCCACTGCACTCCAGTCTGGGTGACAGAGTGAGACTCCAACTCAAAAAAAAAAAAGAGCTAAGTTTGAGCCGGGCTCGGTGGCTCGGCCTGTAATCTCACGCCTTTGGAGGCTGAGGTGAGTGGATTGCCTGAGCCAGTGGGTTTGAGACCCGCCTGGGCAGCGAGACCTCATCTCTACAGTAAATAAAAAAAAAATCGACCGGGCGTGGTAGCGCACGCCTGTAATTCCGGCTACTCGGAAGGCTGAGGCGGAAGGATCGCCGGAGCCCAGCAGGTCGAGGCTGCGGTGGCCGGGAGCGGCCACTGCACTCCAGTCTGGGTGACAGAGTGATACTCCAACTCAAAAAAAAAAAAATGTCCAGGCTGGCTTTCACCTCACAGTTTCAACATCTAGTCTATTCTTCTGCTCGTGCAATTTTGGTAAAGTCAGCGCCATCATTCTAGAAGTCTCAGTTACACCTCAATATCCCACGGTGGTGTTTTACTGAATCAGCCATTACATCTGCAATGTCTATACTCTGCCTAACTATGTGCATTTTTACCAAGAAAATCATGATATACAACACTCGGAGACGTGTTGGTATATGAAAGTGTCACCGCCACCATGCAACAAAAACATCATCAGTATGACAATATGACAAGAAACAGCTGTCAAACACTTGCCTTCTTTCAGCTTGGCCAAAGTCAGTGAAAAATGGGGGAACAGCTCCCTTGTCTGTTGGCCTTCACTCTTCCTCAGAGCCCTGAAGGTATGGAGACATCCCAGCCCCCTGCAGCTCCAAGTGTGCTCCCAGGGCCTGCAGTGTTGGTGTTGCCTGGGGGCTTGTGAGAACCACCAAAGTTCAGACCCCAGCCCAGACCCACCGAGGCGGGATCTGTGTTTCACAGTCACGGGCGTGTTGAAGTTGAAGAAGCGCCGCCCCAAGACTTTCCTCCTCCCGCCCATCCCCTACACATAAGCTCGGGCCCCAGATCTGAGAGCCGCCTCTGCTCCCTGCAGGCCACTGAAGCTTTCTCCAAGGGGCCCATTGTCATGGCCAACCCACTCAGGCCAGCATTCCACCCACCGGGCTGCACCCTGGCCCAGGCAGGCGCCTCCTCGATCTGCCCAGGCGATGTGTGTCCAGGTTGGTTAGAAATGTGCAAGGCTTCCTGCCCCCCAAAAATGTTTATTCATGAGAAAACGGATCTATTTTTGGTGTCAATTGCCGGCCCATCCTGGCTCTCAGTCCCTCTCCTCCCAAGTGCCCAATTAGAAAGATCATATTGTTTCCTGGCATACAATTCCAAGGGCATTGGACACAGGCAGGGGACCTAGAGAAGGGATCCAAGAACAGCTCTTAGTGAATGGAAACAAGATGATTTCTGCTCAAAGCAACTTCCTCAGCACCCACCCTTTCCTCCCACCACAGACCCCACACTGAAGAGACGCCAAGGCCGTGTGGAAGTCACAGAGCACCAACATATGCAAGACATATTTTTTACCCTCAAAATACAGCAGAAAGAAGGAAGAGCCAATCAATTAACCCTCCCTTTATCCCACCCAAGTTGAAAGCTTAATATTCTAATCCCAATTTCCCAGATGACAGAGAGATGAATCCAAGTTTATCTTATGTGGAGGAGTGTACATAGGAAGGATATAAAATTCAAAGACTTCTCATCTAGCCTGACTTTTAGGGGACCCTGGCAATGCCATGAACATACCACGTGCCTTACTGTATTGGTGCACTGCAGGAATGGGACGTGTGGGAGGCCATTTCCCTCGTCTCTGCCCACAGCAAATGGCACCACCTCACCACAAGACTTTCCCTGCTGACCCAGACGTGCCTCAGAATCTTCTCAGCAGGTCCCCTAGTCTTACACATCTTAGACCCCATCCAAACTCGAGTCAGAACCTACACTTGAGCACATGGAAGTTTAAGAAGGGCTAGTGTGGACTGAGATACACTTGCTACTCCTGGTCTGCTATCTTAGGGTTTCCAACCTCTGTGTCCCAATTTCTATTCCAACATCTCCAGAGACTTCAAATTGGAGGCTTATATACAACAGTTCACCCATTCAAACATTTTAAAATAGCAAACATTCAAAGATTGGAGAACAGTGTAAAAATCCAGACTCCTGGCTTTTCTTGGGGGGAAAATATCAGTGCACCCGGCAATACTGGTTCCACATTTCTATATGACAACAGGTGATCGGCGCCCAGTGGTGCTGTTCTCTTTAGACACAACAGACTCTTCGGTTTCTCCCAGTCTCCACTACTCCCCACTGCCTCACACCAGCCTACGCAACTCATTCCTGCTGCCTACCTGAACAGGAGTGGACCATAGTAGACACTACATTGTGTCCAAAATCAACAAGAACCGTCACCTCCACTGGCTCACTCTTCTCTCTGATCTGAAGGCAGGCAGCCACAGCTAGGGCCACATCTCCCACCTTCGCCCTACGATCCGTGAGGGGTGAAGAGCCCTACAGCATGAGCTGCCTCTCCACGCTGCCGTCTCTGAGGCGCACAGGTTGCCCCAGCCTGCAACCACACCCTAGACGTCCTTTCTATGGCCAGCGGCCTGGCACCAGCTACCTACACCAGACAGCACAGTCCCCAAGAGCATGAGCCACAAGTCTGCGCCCTCAATGCCAGTGACCTGACCAAGTCGCTTGACCCCTTGTTACCATCTGAGTGATGGGTCCAGTTCCCGCCAAAGTTTACGTGGAAAAAACTTCATCCTCAGTGCAACATTTGGGAGGTGGTTAAGTCATAGGAGCTCTGCCCTCATGATTGGGATCAGCACCCTCATAAAAGGTTACAGGGTATCCTCATGCCCTCCCACCCTCCTCCATTTGAGGACGTAGCAGCAAGACACCATCTTGGAGGCAGAGAGCAGCCCTCACCAAGCACAAATGCCTGCACCTTGATTTGAGGCCTCCCGAAGTCCAGGACTGTAAGAAACAAATGTCTTTAGAAATTACCCAGTCCGAGGGTTTTGTTTTGAGTCAGGTCTTACTCTGTTGTCCAGGCTAGAATGCAGTGGCACAATCATACTCACTGAAGCCTCCAATTCCTGAGCTCAGGCAATCCTGCCTCAGCCTCCTGAATAGCTAGGCATATGCCATCATGCTTGGCTAATTTTTTTTTTTTTAACTACAGAGACGAGGTCTCACTATGTTTCTTAGACTTTCTTGCACGCCTAGGCTAAAGCAAGCCTCTCGCCTTGGCCTCCCAAAGTTCTGGGATTATAGATAGGCGTGAGCCACTGTGCCCAGCCAAGTCTGAGGTCTTTTGTTAGAGCAGCACAAATGAACCAAACAACCTCTTGGAGCCTGTTTCCTCACTCCTCACCTGTGAAATCAGAAGTAGCACTTAACTCACTCCTTCACCGAGTTACTGTGAGAAACAAAAGATGGTAGAGTGCTTGGTACAGTGCCTGGCATGTAATATGCACTCAATAAAGGTGGTTATTGCTATTATTAGACACAGTTGGTGTTCAACAGGTGTTTGTTACCTGACTGACTTTTCCGTCAGCTTTGACTACCCCACCACCACAAGGAAACAGAGACCTTTCACAGCTTCATACTATCACCTAGAGTAGGGATGGAGCACTGTAGTCAGTGGGTCTCAGGACAGGCTGCCCACATCAGCATTCGAAGACGCGAGTGGTGGGGTGGAGTCCTCCAGCCACACCGGGCATTTTCCTGACCCCACTCACACTTCTACATGAGCCAGCCAAGCTTTTTACTTTTTTTAAAGTTAGCATTTTCACTTGCCTCCCCTCAAAGTTAGTCAGATGTACTTTTTAATTCCACTCCAGCCCACACAAATCTCTCCCTTTCCCGACCTCACACTGCACTGGGCTGGGACCACACAGTGAAGCATTTGATGCTCTCTCAATATTTCACATGGGCCGCTTGACTCTCCAGAAAAACCAGAAAGGCCTCCAAAGGTGACCGGCACAGTGTACCAACAGAAAGTTTTTTAAAGTGCACACATGCAGCAACTGCCTTCTCTCAGGCAAAACTGACATGCCTGCCCTTAGTTCACACCAGCAAAGTGCTAGGCAATGTACTAAACGGTGCATGCCATGCCCAGCAACGTCCACTACTCACCATGGGCTAAGACATGTTTCATGCTAACTGAACTATGGAACGGAGCTCTTCCAGTCTCCTTTGTAACGCTTGAGCCACGCACTCAATCATAAATGAAAAGTGACTGAACAGGGTTACTGTCTTGTTTGTTTCTTTAAAAGGGGCGGCCAATGACCTCTGCCTGGTTGCAGCGTCTCATCTGCCAAGGCCACAAAATGGACAGAAGAAACACTATGCGTCTTTCAAAAAATGACCGTTTCCAAGCGAGTTCCTCCTATCAGTCCTAAAACACCAGTTGCTGATTGCAACAGGCCACAGATCCTGGTCTCGGCTCTCCACCTCAGGAACCAGGACGGTCTCCCATCTGCCTTCAGAATCAGCGGGTGCTGCTTGCTGTGGCGTCTCTGAGATGGAGGTGGTAGAGGTGGGGGGGTTCCTGGCACATGGTCTGGGGCAGGTATTCCAGGCTCCGGCCGCCTCCGTGGCTGCTGCCTCTGCACAGCCAGCTGTGACTCACAAGGCACATTAAACAGCTGCAGGTGTCACCGAGTTGGCAGCAGCCTGGACAACAGCTCCTCCTTCCGGGCCAACGATGGCTCACTGAGGTGGCTCTCGGGACTGCTATGGAACGGTCTGCCTGTCCGAATGGACCACATGGCCCTGCTGGGCAGCCCCTTCCTTGCTGCAGGGACACAGGGAGTTTTCACCCCATACTCTTGGCTTCAGCAGCCAGGAGACCCTAATGTCTGTGACGTGCCTATGTCCTCGGTGAGGGGACGCGGCTGACTTCTAACACTGTCTGTCAAAGGGAATCAGCATAGCCTGAGATTTCTGTGAGGGGAAATGGCATCAATATCAGATTACGGACAAAGGAACAGAAAAATCCCTTTCCTCCCACGTACAGGAAGCCAGTCCCTTCATTAGCTGCTTGATGCACCACCGCTGAGTCAGCAGCCCCAGTTCCCCAGTCACCCAGCCCTGAAAGAAGAAGTCCAGCAGGGTCTCTGGGGACCAAGTGAAGGTGGGAGGGAGACACTGGGGAATATTCCTGATCATAAAGTATAAACACTGACCAAAGCCTACACCCCCACGCAGGCTTCCTCCCAAGTTGCAGCCCACTCTTGAGAGACCCAGAACACAGTCCTGGGATATGGGAGCCCATGGGAGGTTAGGGAGCTCAGATTTCAAATGGACCAGCTGATTCATAGAAGCCATTTCACATTCATTCCGATGTGGGGAGCACAAAGGATCCCCCTGGCCCTGGGGCCCTTTGCTAGGGCTCACAGCTGAGCCGTCACTGTCTCAGGGAAGGAGAAGGTCCTGTTCAGATGCTCTTGCCATGAGGTATGTGACCAGGTGGCACCTGATAAGTCAGTCACTAAAACAGGGCCCAGCCTTCCAATGATGGGGATCCAGTAAACTCGGGGGGGAGAATCATAAAAAACAAATCCATAAAATTCTGTGCTGCAAAACCCACACAAAAGAGAACTTTCAAGTCAGACTAGCATGGCAGGAAAATGGCAATCACTGAAGTGGCCTCTAAGAGCCTGTGTACCTACAAGGAGAAGGGCAGTCTCGTGTTGTGCCCATGGCCTACAGACCCAGGAACTGGAACCACGGCGGTTAAGGTCAATTTTTTTAAAAAGCATCCATCTTTTTAAAGCATATGTCTGTGGTAGAAAGAGCACTACAATGCACAGAGTTTGAACTGTGAGAGGGGTCTGTGTTAAGAGGGAAGCCATTTGTAAATCTAGAATCCCCAAGTTGCAGAAATATAATAGCTCTGTGACCTCTAGATTCATTTGAAAAGATCACTGTCATTAAGTTTGTGTCCAACTACTTCCACATCCTTCAGAAATAAATTCTCTAGCACTGTGTGACAGCTGTGAATGAGAAAAAGAAAAGGCAGTTGCCCCTAGCAGACCTCAGTGAATGCAGGGCTGGCCTTCTCCAGGAGGGTCCCTCGAGGCCAGGTTTCTGAATGGGAGAGACCAGAGGGCACACTCATACTCACAGAATGGCCAGCTCCTCTGCGGATTCCCCAGCATGGGATGCTTGTCACTTGTTCCCCAGGATATGCAGGAACTGCCCTGGCAGGCCCTCCCGCCGTGCCGCTTGTATGTGTCCCGGGGGTCCCTGAACATGGAGGCCTTCCTCCTGTCTGCCTGCTCCAGCCACATGGGGTCCTGCACACGCCACCACATGCAGTGCCCAGGCCCTCATCTGCCCTTCGTCTCCACATGTCCACCTTGCACCTGTCCTTCCAGGCATGGCTCAAGGCCCCCTCCTCTGGGGAAGTCTTTCCTTTCACACTATTTCTGCTGCAGAGAGGGGTCAGTCTCTGCCAGTGCCATGTTGATGGCGGGAGAATGCTGTGCAGCATGGCGGCCTTCACAGCACCCTCCTCTCCCTCACTAGACAGCATACCCCCAAGGTTCCAAGGTCCCAATTCACACCTAATGCCCCCCCATGTCCACGGCACCTCACGCAGTCAGTGCCACGCGTGCCTATGGAAACCTCCTGAGAGCCCCGGGTTCCCTGGGTTACCCAGAGGGACCCCTGGCTGCTGTCCCCTGCTGGCTGCCTTCTGAGTGACAGAGCATGGCAGGAAGGTCATGTCCTCAACCTTGTCCCTGAGAGATAAGCCTCAGCCCCTAACTTGGCCTCCTGGGGACAGGGGAGGAGTCAGCACAGCCCCAGGCAGCATCCTCCGATACAGGTTCCAGAAATCCCGGGTAACAGGAGGCCAAGGTGGGGCTAAAGAGTCTTCTTGGCGAACTGAGTCACCTTCAGGTACACTCAGCTAGAGGATGGAGGGAGACGGGAGATTCGTGCACAGTGACAAGACATGATACAGGGCAAGGCAGCATACTACTGCTGCACATGAACTGAGGCAGGGAAGGTGGCCTGGAGGGGAGCCTGTTCAGCCTTTGCTCATCTCTTGCGATGCCAGGCGGACGCATGGGAGACTCGGACGCTGGAGGTCCTTCCCCTTCAGTGGGTCGCAGAGCCAGCTGCAAGACTCTTCCTCGGTTCTGGGGAAGAGCGCTGAGGGCGACCACCGAGCACCCATCAGGCCAGCCTGGCAACAGCCTGACTGCCATTCAATCCCCACTGTGGTGGCTCCTGGGGGCTCTCTTCCAGGTGTCATGAGTCCCCTTACTTGAAACCCCCAAGCTGTGAGGGCACAAGCGCCACAGGGCAGGGACCGTGTGTCTCCATATCCAACACTGCATTCAGGCACAGCGTCTGGCAGGCATCGCAGGTCTGCAATAAATGCCCATTACATGACACCTCAGAAGGCAGAATACAGCTCAGTTGGTCACAGGCAGCATGTTCTGAGCAGTGTCCAAAAGCAAATCAGCCTCACCACTCCTGGATTGATACAGCAGGGGATGGGGTGAGCATAAACAATCTCCAAATCAAAACCGACAGCTGCTTTCTTACAGGACTACCTTTTCACACGGAATATTTAGCTGGGAAAACCTATATCAAGATTTTTGTTAATAAATTAATACAATGTATTTGAATTCTCAAGCAGCCAATCTGTGCAGACGTCGAAAAGGACCGACAGCCTGGGGACCCTGCAGGGCCAGGCCACCTGGGGTAGCATGACCCATGCCAGGAAGGTGTGCCAGCAGGAACTGGGCCATCTTCCTGCATGCGCAACACACACACACACCCCAAAACACAAAGACAAAAAAAAGCCAGCCAACTGGAGTGACCGTTTCAGCAGCGTTTAAATGCATGTTAGCCTGCTCTTCAGTAACTGGGTCAGCAATTGAGATTTTCTTTCTTGTCTTTTCTTTTTTTTAAAGAAAACATTCCTTAACCAAAATATGGAATTCATCTGCATTGTAATCCCAAGTGGGGAGCGGGCTCATTTCCTCTCGCTCGAGCCTCGAGCCTCCCTCACTCCCACTCCCTCTCATTGCTCATGGATGGTGAATGGAAACAACCCCCTGCAGGAATTTCAACCCCTCTTTGAGGCAGATGTTTTGGAAACCACCGACAAGCTGCCTGTTGCTGTGAGGCATATCACACACCCTCACAGCCGCCAGGGGCCAACACTGTACAATGCTCCCCTGTGCCCAGTGCTGACACCACCTGCAAGAGCTTTCGTAACTTCCCCTCCATATCCTCCTCATCCAACACCTTCCCATCAGGAGGCAAAGCCCAAGGCCCATCTCAGCAACGTTGCCATTGCCTGCCGCAGAATCAAGACAGGATTTCTTGTGTATGGATCTCTCTGTAAAGATCCAGTAGGGCCAAATCCTTCAATGTAAATGCTCTTTTCAGAAAGTGAGTTAAGAACTTGGGAAAGAAAATGAACACTAATAAGCCACTAGGGCACTGTTCATAAATTTCTGCCAGGTAAATGGGGCCCTCATGGCTTGAGAGAATTATTACTCAGTACCTCCCAAGCACCCACGGAAGTGCATGCTTCTCCCTGAGGATAGTGCTCAGGAGTGAAACTCGCTACAGGCTCTCGTCTTGTTTAAAAGACTTGATATGTTGCACGGCAGCAGATCACCGGAGCCACCTGGATGTGCCGTGAAACAGTTTCTCAAATAGCCCCCACTTTTCCAAATGCACCTATAAAAACAAACCTAGATGCCTGCTACATTCACTCTTTAGGAGACAACTTCGCTCCAACAGTCAACTGACCGAAGAGCACTCTCAGCAGAATGGAACAAGCTCACATGAACAATCCTGTCTTAGCAAGAATAAGGAACTGGGTGATGCACATCTGGAAGAACATGAAGCCAGTCGAGAGCAGACCCTCAAAGAGAGACTCACCCTCACCCACCAGTCTTCAGCCAAGGCCATGATACAGAGTCTGAAATGGAGAAGGCTAGGAAAAGTCTGAGAAAAACACCCCAAATGTAAAGCCTTAAACCCTGTGCAAAGGTGACTCCCCTCCACCTCACCCATGCTACTTGCTGCCATGGCATCAGGAGTTCCCATCTCCACCACCCAGAGCTCTGGAGCGACCATCTGAGCCGTTAGGTCCAGGCGCACTGTACACGCCTGCTCTGTATTAGCACACCCTGCTAAGGTCACAGTGCTGGCTCCTTTTCTCCCTCCTTTTTACACAAAGATCACTTACAAGCAACATTACACTTCCACTTTACGTGCAGCAATCTTTGAGTGGACTGACCTAAACCTGAACCTATGGCAAGAAAGACTTTCGAACCTGCCTTTCTCAGGCTCTCCATCACTGTTCACAAGAGGGGCAGCACAGCAGAGCTCTGGATGCACAGGCTCCGGCACGGGGACCTCTCCCAGCTTCTCTGCTTTGTCTTTAGGCAAATAACGCAACCTCCGAGCCTCAGTTTCCCCTGCATGAAATAGGGATAACCACAGAACCTATATGTCCTAGGATGGTTGATGCATTCTCAGTGTAGGACCCAACACATGGAAAGCTCTCAAGAAACAGCAGCTGTCATCACGCGCTCTCACTCACCTCAACTCCAGAACAACACAGCTTGGCAGGGTCTCCTGTACAGATGACCAGAGTCTTGTCTCCTTGCTACTTGGAGGTCACAGGCTGCGTGTTCTGTTTAGACTGACTAAGAGTTTCCTGATGACACAGTAGTCACACAGAAACATCTATTTATTTAGTGTTTTGCTTTTTGCTGCTTCCAAATGTCTGTGGATTGATCGATGTGGATCCCAGAAACGTAATTGTTAGTTGCTTGGCTAAAGAGGTTTCTCTCTGTTTGTTTTTACTAGAAGTCAGTCCTCTGAACCTGCGGTTTACGAACTTTTTTCTGATTGTGGAACACTATCAAACAGAATCTGACAGCAACCCAGTTCTGAATATGAAGCAGATAGAAGCAGGGCTGGACTGGTGAAAGCAGGGGTTCAGAAGGGCTTTGCCCCATTATTCCATGCAGCACCTGGAATGCCTGTGCAGCGGAGCTCTGGGGAGCTCAGGAGCATGCTGATCTAAACCAGGTTCCCAATTTCCACGTCAGGGCCTAGACACAGCACCAGGCTGAGCCCAGGGTTCCCTGGGTGCACCTGCTCTGCGGCTCCTGCTTCATGGGGACAGCAAGGCCAGAGACTGAAGACCACAACTCCCGCTCCCCAAACGTTGCCAACACAGCTGTGGGATGTGCACACACAAACCCTGTTCTCTTTGTTTTGCTGACCACACGCTGAGTCACAGCAGATCCCTAAAAGAAGGGTCCAAGGACCCCAACGTCTACACAGGCATCGTCCTCAGCTTCTGGAGGAGCTGTGTGCTACACTGTACCCATGGGGTAATGACATGGAACCCAGGGTCAATCTCCTCTAGCAAAACTCATAGAAATCTTCCATAAAAATGCCATTCTTGTGATGGAATACCCACTCCTTACCACGCTTGATAAGTGCCAGGGCAGTTTCCATACACAAGAAATGGAACTCGGACAAGGAAAAGGAGCGATTCGGAGCAGGGACCAGAACAAGCAGCAGCTGGGGAAAGCCAGGACTCACAGAGCCCCACATGGGAAGCAGGCCCCACCTCCTGGCTCAACTGCTGTTGGCGGAAGCAGACAGAGGTTTAACTGTGGGAATTTGAGAGGCAGAAGGGACATGTCGGGTGGTCTGAGGGAGACCAGCCAGAAGGGATGGGGCTGGAGCCAACCAGCAAAAACTCCAACCAACGTAAGGAAGATATTTCCTCCTCAGGAAAGGCCACTACATCTCCCCCGGGAACAGCTGGATGCCTCCCAGCTTGAGTCACTTGGAAGCAGATTCTACAGCACTCCAGAGTACCGGGGGTAGGGTCTGGACATGACAGAGGAAGAACTTCATGACCAAGTGGGTCTCTTCCAGTTCCAGCTCCCATGACTGTCAAAGCTACTGCCTCTTCCCAGCTCACTCTGGCCAGTGTGGCTGCGGCAAGACCAGCCCCTCTAGACTTGAGTGTCTCCAGGCCTGCATGTGAGACTCTGTGCAGACAGCCCCACCTGGCCTGGGGCACCGAGGACGGCAGATATGACATCCCAGAGTGGGTGCTGCCAGGCCTATGTACTCCCAGTCAGGCATCCACGAGGTCTACCAAGCCCTCGTGTTTCCACATCTCCCCGGGGCCTCTGAAAACGGGCCCCATGACATCTGCCACTCAGACTTGCTCCTAGGGGCCAGCAGCGATTGAACCTGCCCTATGACCTGACCTATTAAACCTGCCCTATGATCAGCAGGCGGCGCAGGCCACCAGAGCCAGGGCCTCATCTGTTTAACTCTATTAAGCTGAAAGAACCCTGAGTAGCATGGGCCACCCTTACAGGTGGCTGCCAGGCAGCCCTGGGACACTGTCGCTTGGAGCCAGTGTCCAGGCAGGACTGCTCCACTGGTGCATCCCGTCCCAAGGCAGCCCAACCCAACTCATGCTGGACCCTCACCTGAATCAGGCACCATTTTCTGTCTGTTCACCACACACCACAAACACGCTTGTCAACTATTCACCTGATTAAGGTTTCTAAAAAATTTCTGTCCAGACATTTAGATTGAAACCAGAAAAGCCTCCTAAAAGCATCAGGTTAGACTCTGAAGTCAGAACTCTCTGCCTTGCGTCCCAGTGTCTATTGGTACTACTGCTTGTTCATGCACCTGCTACCTGCTGCCATGGAGCAGAGTACCTCAGCATTTGGTGGCTTCAAACGACTGGCTCTTTCTCCCAAGCTGCCCAAGCCAGCTGGTAGCTCCTTCTCTGGCTTCTCCCAGGTTCACACACCATGGCTTTCAGCCGGGTCAGTCGTGCTGGAAGGAAGGCCCAGAAGGCTCCATCTGTGCCCGGCCATGAGCGCTGCCTGCCAGGCCCTCTCGCAGAGGCCACAGAGCAGCACCCACAAGGGGGGAAGCAGAAGCTGCCAGACATGTAGGGCCGAGGCTGTAGACCTCACATGACGTTCCTGCCACATGCAATCAGTGACAGCTAGTCGGAGGTCAGCGCAGACTTGAGAGTAGGAAGTGAGACTCCAGTTGTGGAGGGAAGAACCAAGAAGAATCTACCACATGTCAGCATCTCCCCAGCTGTGTCAATGACATGTTCTGGAACAGCATCATGGGTGCTCTGAGATCAGAAGACCCCGGGCACATATCTCCCCTTGAGGAGCCACTACACACATCAGCACGTCAAAGTCTCTGAGCAGTCCTGCAATAAAAACAAGCCCTACTTAACTCCAATGATTAATAAGTTTATAGAAGCCAAGGAAGACCACTCTCCTGTAACACCATTTTGGTTGTGAAAGCTTGGTTGTGAACTCTAGATTTTTAGAATAGTTCCAGTTTACAATACTTTATCTTGCTGCCTTATGACATGACTCGGAAATGCCACGTCCAGGTCTAAAATGCATTCTACTATGTGCAAACAGCACACAATATGGCAATTCCTGAGTTGGAGTTATCAAACAAAATGTCACCAGTTCCTCTCTTAAGTAATCAGACATGAAACTTCTACTCACAATCACCTTGATTAGCCTTAAAAGAAAAAAAAGCTTTCCTGGAAGATTGAGGCGGAAAGATCACCGGAGCCCAGCAGGTCGAGGCTGTGGTGGCCGGGAGCGGCCACTGCACTCCAGTCTGGGCGACAGAGTGAGACTCCAACTCAAAAAAAAAGCTGTCCTAAAAGTTGTATTCACAAAGGTTTGGGTCTTTTCCTCCTGGTATACTATTTTGGGGCATTGACAGAGTCTTGATTCCTACAGAATGAATGTTAAAATGCACTCTGATTAAATCCCATGTATTTAAAATTTAGTGACAGCAACATAATCCCTAGCAGCACAGGAGGCCAAAAGTGATTTTCCCACAGGGGCTCTGGGCCACGAAGGAACCACTCAACTTCTTACCTGCCTGTTGGCCACCAGCCTGTAACCTCCCACATGATTTTCTGCTCAAGTGGAAAGAAAAAGCTCACACACCCTCACAACCAGGCTCTCCAGCAGCAGCTTTCAGCAGCCATGACATGGAAAACACGGGACCCAATACTCCAGTCATGGGAAAGTTGTGGTCCCAACAGTGGGGGAAGGGCCAACTCAAGGATCTGGATGTTACAGCAAGAGCGCTCTCAAGACCAGACACGGTCAGGGAGCTTCATCAAGTGCCTTGTGTGGGGAGGGCACAGGTGCAGCCAGGGTGCAAGCAAGTGTTGGGTGTAGAACACGAGACTGAGACTGAGACATGTCCACTTCATGCTTGCATTCACTCTATGGGGTGAGAGACTGGCAAGGGGACAGAGGATGTCTATTCCCACCTCTCTCCTGGAATAGTTTCTTAGGATTATCCTTACATTCACTCACTAAAGGACAGGACTCACCTAAAGACATACAGTTGTCAGTGGCCAATTAACTCAAGTGGACTCAAATCATCCTAACATTTTTTTGTTGTTGTCAAATATTTTTAAGTCTTTATCTTATGAAACCACCAGGGACACATCTCCTGGAAACCTGACTGCAATTTCAAAGGATGGGATAAAAGTGATTCTGCAGAGGAATGGGGAATTCCAAGGGCAAAAACACCTCATACATGATAAAAGAGGAAGCAGAAATTCCTAAGGGAGAAAGAACTGAGTACACTGGGCAGTCTAAGAAACAAACAAGGTGACTGCAAGAATTCCAGCAAAGTCATTTGGGGAGTCTTTTTCTTTTTTTTTCCTTTTTTGAGTCAAAGGCTCACTCTGTCACCCAGGCTAGAGGACAGTGGCACAATCACAGCTCATTGCAGCCTTGAAATCCTGGGCTCAGGTGATTCTTCGTCCCAGCTTCCCCAGTAGCTGGGACTACAGGCAAGTGCCACTATGCCTGGCTATTTTTAAAATTTTTTGTAGAGACATGGTCTTGCTATATTGCCTAGGCCAATCTCAAGCAATCCTCCCACCTTGGCCTCTCAAAGTGGAGGAATTATAGGCGGGAGCCACCACACCCGACCTGGTGAGCCTTTCTGAGACGGGTTGAACACCAAATCTTTTTTGTTGTTGCTGTTTCTGAGTTGGCGTCTCACTCTGTTGCCCAGGCTGGAGTGCAGTGGCACGCTCACAACTACCCCAGACAACCTACTGGGCTCAGGCGATCCTTCCACCTCAGCCTTTCAAGTAGCCGGATCTACAGGTGAGTGCTACCAAGCCCGCTAATTTTTTAATTTATTATACAGATGAGGCCTCACCAAGTTGCCCAGGCTGGTCTCAAACCCACAGGTTCAGGCAATCCACCAAAGTGCTGGGATTACAGGCTGAGCCACCGAGCCTGGCCCGAAACCAAGTTTTACGTGGAATTTTGAATTTAAGCAACAAGAGGTCAATCAGTCTAAGATACTGTCCTCAGGGATCCTAGAGATGCACCTGGGAGTCAGTTTCAGCTGCTGTTCCTAAATCACCCTGAGGAATGGCCTCAGGTCCTAGACACTATGACAAGCCTTCCTTTCCTTTACCAAGGTAGCTATTTCATCAGAAATAAAAAACTGCTGGGGATCTGAAAACAATACCCAGAAATGAAGGCCTCAGAAGCAAAAGTCTTTCTCTGCCCTCCTGTCTCTCAGTCTCATTATTTCCCGAGGTGGGTCAGAGAAACAAGAACACCCTTTCCTGAAAGCCAGCCATGAAATCTAAAACTATTCTATGTAAAAACTGGCCATAAAGAAATGATCTGACCTACCTGGTTCGTCTGTCGGTCACAAGACCTTCATGCCAGAGAGGTCCTGCCCTACACTCAGAAGAATGGAAAACAAGCTCAGAGAGACCATGAAGAATCTAGACAGGCAGAATCCCAGAGCATCCTCACTCAGTCTGCAAGGGGGAGCCCCGAAACCCGGAATTTATTTAGAAAAAAATTTATATTTATTCTTACCTGTTTAAACTTCAGTCACCTTCGAAGTACTCTGTTTGATGCAAGACACCTGTTGAGATACTTTTTCCACTGCCCGGTTTTTGAACTTATCAATTTTGATGCCTTTTAGTGCTTCTGCCTTTTTTTGTTTTTCGCCTCTTCCACATTGGCAAAACATTTTTCTTTGAAGACGTTTTCATCCAGGGAAACCAAAAAAGTCACTTGGGGTGAGGTCCGGTGAAAAGGGAGGGGGGAGCACAGGAGGCATGCCATTCTGGGTCAACAACTGCTGAATACACAGGGTAGTGTGGGCAGGTGCACTCACAGATCAACCATGATGAAACAGGCAAATGCATGGAAAGAATCTCCAAAAAAAAATTCACTAAAGCTGAATGCAGCCTCTCACATAATGCTAGCTGGTACACTGATGCCGATGGGTTCCTTAGAAGACTTGCCTCGCAGGGAAAGCCTGTTTACAAGGGGCTCGCCCTCCAAAAAATAATGCCAGGTGTTTTGGGGCCCCCCTCGTATTTTCCTGTAATCATATTCTGCATGGCTGTCCATACAGTACACAGTCAGTCCCCTATATACAAATGAATTCCATTCTGAGAGCATATTTGTAAGTCCAATTTGTTCATTAAGTTCAACAAAGTTATCAAAGTTATCCTAGATACCCAGCTAATACAATCAGCTATATAGTACAGCTACATCACCACTGCTTTTATGCTTGTTTCCAGACATCCTGGGCTCTAAATAAAGATAGTGCACTCTATACAGTACTGTACAGTCAAAGTACACAAAAGTACAACCACTTGTAGAAGATGCACACACATGACAATGTACGTGACACATGAACTAACTTACATGATTGAACATGCAAATGTATTTTTGCATCTTTGAAAGTTCACAACTTGAAGGTTTGTATGTAGGGAATTTACTTGTTGAACCTAAACATACAAATGGATAATTTCCCCTGAATCTTTGGGTCTTTATTCTGAAGACTTCCATGTGTACACATTAAATAAATTTCTACGCCTTTTTTCCTATTAACCAATCTGTCCCATGTCAGTGATTTTTCAGTGAACATTTAGGGGGCCAAGGGTGCTGGCCCCTATAAAACAAAGACAATGAGATTTCACCGCTTAATGAAATGTAGGGGAAAACTTGACTCGACTTATTCTTTTGTTTCCTTTCTCAACCAGAGGATTCTGAGAGCAGGCGTGACCCCCTGCATGGCCAACGGCACCAACACACTAACACTGGGAAACAGCTATTGCAAGGGGAAGGAATTAGGAAAAAATAGGCACACTCACTTCTCTGTACTATTAAATACAGCTGGATACTTCCAGAAATGCAGCACATTTGGGGCTTGTTAGAATAACAGAAAATTCATGGCAAGTAAAGAATAAACAGTATATTTCATGCAAATACTGCCCACCTGCATAAGGCATGTCAACTTCCCCTTCAACAAGGCATTCACAGGCCGCACGAGGTCACCAATCAGCCACTTAGCGCAAAATGTTGGTTCCATCACCCAAAGCCATACCTTTGGGACTCTGAACCCCAGACAGGTTGTACAAGCATCTAAGTCTGCATCTAAGTTGTTTATATAATGGCAGAATGTTTGGTGGAGCCTTGGACATGGGTCAGCCATAAATGATTTATCTTTTTTAATATACTGTGGAGGGGTGGTGGGGATAGTCAAAGCAGGGACAAAGCCCTTGGGACTTTCACAAGAGGACCTCTCCTGCCTGTCTTCACAGCCTCACAACCACATGTCTCAGTCGCCCAAGCCACCCCCTGCTTCCTGACCATCTGCGCTTTCACACCTCCTGCCTTTACCTCACTGTTCTCCACCTGGACTGCCATTGCCCGCCTTCATCATCTTCAAGGCCCAGTTCAGAGGTCACAGCTCTGAGATGCCTTCTCCAACAGACAGAATTGTTCTTTCCTCTGCCTCCAAGAGAATGAGTTTACACAGTGACAGTGACTTCTCTGCTTGTCCTCTTGTGGCTGGACTGGGAGCCCATCAAGGACAGGGACGCTGTCCTACTCTCTGCTACTCCAGCATCACACAGTGATTCTAAGTGATCAGATGTCTGCAGCTTCCAGACCTCAGGACAGGAGTGGAACAGCCAACAGGAATTTAGGATACGTGTTCCATGCTATGATGTGTCAGCAAGGCTTGTTCATTAATAAAACAAAAAGGAACAAGAAAAAAAAAAACATAGCACAGAAGGATTCTTTCTCAGGTCCACTAAAACACCGATACCACCTTCTTTCCTTCCCTAGGAATTTCCCTAAGTAATGAAGGTGGCTCTGTTCAGACTTGGCTGGCCACAGATTTCCGTCAGATTTTTGTTTTCTTCCAGATCTGAGTGCATGGAAAAAATATCGTAATTTCCTTATGGGCCTAGTTATAATTCTGTAGGCTGATTAGTGTAGAGGAAACTTCGACCCTGTAAGGAGCCCTGACAATCCAGCCATCCTGTTTGTGGTTGTAATGATTGTTGGCATTTGTTACACAGACAACACTTAGACACCTGCATCTCCCATTCCCCCTTTGAGGATCAGGGCCATCACTTTCTCAACACCCTCAGAGTGGCCCTGGCATCAATCAGGCACTGACCGACTGTAGTGCACTCTACTGGCAACTGCTGCATGGGCTCTGTTTCTGACACTCGAGTGTCTTCTTCAGGTAGACCTAGCTCTCAGTGGTAAGCCAGTCAAGCAGCACAGGTGGTGTTCACTGTCAGTGCCCAGGCAACCCGGCATTTCCTATCCGCATGTGCTCACAGCAGGTCTCAGGACCTACGCCTAAGGATTCTCTTGGCACTGCATGGAGCAGGCCTTCAGTGCTGTCTCAAAAGGAGTGGGCAATCAGTGACACAGGCCTGTCACAAGGGACATATCCCAGAGTCTGTGTCCCTCAGGTGGGAAAATACTGAAGGATGTTTCCTAGAACTTAGCGGGCACCAAGCCTCACTACCCACAGCAGTGACCTGCACTAACATCTCCCTGCCTGGCTTCTCCTCCCTATTCCACATCCCTCTTTCCTTAACAATGCTTTCCACATTCTCTCCCACTGTACTTGAGTCCCTGCTGCAGGATCTGCTTTTGGAGAACCCAACCTAAGACAAGCACCACACTAAAGCAACGTGACACACTTAAGGGAGGCAGGGCCAAGGCATCCTAGCGTCAAGTGCGGAAAATACCCACAGTGATTGAGTATCCCACAGCACATTTGTGCTGAGGAGCCTTTCCATATCACCGTAATGGCGAGCCTGGCAGCCACAGGAACTGAACAGAGCTGTCCTAAGTCTCTGGACTTAGTGTGTTATATGTGTTCTAAAAATGGACTGGATTTCAGGGGCTGTTTCCAACTTCCATGTATTAAATTTCCTTTTATTCTTCCCAGCACCATATTTCCAATAAGCCCTAAAAAAATTTACCCCTGAGGAAAGATATTTTGCTATCTTAATAAAGTCTTCCAATCCTTAAGAGACAAATCACTATATTTTCATCTCAAAAATATTAATTTTACTCCCTTAAATAATCTTATGAAAATATTTGCATTTCTTGCCCGAGTTCCCTGGGAGGTAAGCTGAAAAACTAGCTAATGAAGGGTAATTCCAATGTACCAAAAGACAATACATACTGAAATGTGGAAATAATTAAGACTCCGAGAAAAAAACATCAAGTCCTCAAATCAAAAGCTCTTTAACTAAAAACTATTGTCCAGGGACTCTCACTTGACTAATATACATTAGCTATTATTCAAGCAAGTAGGTAAAAAAATTTGTTGCTACAAATGGTGAGTTAATAGATGAGGATTCACTTTATACGAAGCCTTAAAATAGATTATATTAAAAGAACATGTCCTGCAAAATATCCACTCTGATTTGTTTTAGAAAAATCTGGTTGATCCATTTGAAAGAATGTATCTAATTGGGAAACGACACATTCATTCATTCTGAAAGCGAAGCCTGGACTAAGGCAAGAGGGACAAAGACACAGAGGAAGCGGCATGAGGGAGGCAGAACTGAAAGGACTCCATAAAGACAGTAGAATGTGGACAAGAGGGAAGTGGAATTTCAAGATGGTGCCCAGGTGTCCGGAGTGGGTGGCAAGTGCCTGGGGTAGAGACCTTTTTACTGGGAGAAGGAACCCGGGCTACCGGGCCAGTCTAGGGGAAGGAAATGTTTGGTTTGGGGGCACATGGCACTAGAAGTACCACCACTGGGACATCAGGGAAGACCCCCACAGGCCTCTGGCTGGAGGGTGTGCAGTCTAGAGGCCTACGGGTGAAAACTGAAGCCAGGGAGTGGGCTAGACAACCTGGAGAATGTGAGATGAGGGAGAATGCGGAGCCCAGGCTTCCCTGGAAACAATGGTTCCGGGCAGGCGAAAGAAGTCAGCCAAGCAGCTGCCATGAAACACAAGGGAGGACCAACAGGTGAGGGCACTTACTGGGTCAATGGACACTTCATCATGAGCATGTGGTGTTTACGCTGCTGCTCTGACTGGCATGGGGGTAATGAGAAGTACTAGGGCAGGATGGGGCCGAGACAGGGCCATAGGTCTGAGTGTGGTGGGACAGGGTGCTCATGGGCAGGGCCAACCTTCCAGATGTGGCAAGTCAAGACCAACAGGCCATGTGAGAGCTTCCAGCTGTGTTCTCTCTGGTGTTTCCACACCTACTTCCCCTCAGATGTAGGACAAGTTTGTATGAATGAACAATTACTGAGTAGATAATACTTGCCAAGTTATGTATTCCTATAATTATCTTTCTAGGAAAATGGGTCAAGGTCACAATGATCATAAATGACAATTTCACCTGAAAGGAAGAACATGAACAACTCACAAAAGACAAAAATACAACTGGCTATTCTATTTATGAAAAACATTCAATTTGACTTATACTAAAAGCAATACAAATTAAATGAGATATCTTTCTCACATCACAAACTGACCAAGATTGAAGATTCTGAGGCTAACACAATCCTGAATAGGGTGTCATAAAACAAGCACACTCTTATGCTGCTATGAGAGTCCAATTTTCCCAGAAATATGTTTTATAACTTAACAATGATATCCCTAAAAGGTTAGTCAAATTTATAGTTAATGGTTTTAAAAAATCAGAAAACAACTGAAATGTCAAAAACAGAAGGAAGGTCAAAAAGATTTAAGATATGCACCATAAGATAGAATATTAAACTACTGAAATGGTTTTTTAAAAATAAGAAACTTTTAATAACCTGGGCAAATGTTTATAACATATTAGTAAAAAAAAAAAGTAATTGAATAAGAAGTCACACATAGAGAAAGAACTCCACTATGTGAAGAAAAAAATGTATAAAGAGATACCTCAGGAGAGCAGCAGTGGACCTCAGGGGCCTTTTCCCTGCATGTTCACATTTCTGTGAATGGACACAGGTTATGCTGATCATTGGGTGGGGGAGACACACACAAAACTACCTTCTGGGATTCTAGCCATGACAGGACATATATAAGGGCTATGCTTGGCTTCAGGAATAGATCAGCATTCAGGGCCACTAGAGAAGGCTGGGCATGACCTTGGGACAGGTGAAAAACTGTCTTTGCTTTAAGAAGTGCAGCTGATGGAAATACGGAAGCACACGTCATAGAATATCATAGCACCTAAAGAAGAATAGAACTCCTAGGGGTCTGCCCTGGTGACTTTCTCCACAACCATTTCTTACCAAAATGCCTGCCAGTTTCCAGATGAATAGAATTAAATGTCTGGTGTGGAGTGTAAATGGCTCACCAAAAACTGGTAACTCTGACCTTGAATAATGATGAGGAAGAGTCCATGAAAGCACCTGACCACTGTCCTATGTGTGTCTTTTCAAGCCACGCCCACTCACTCCATGGGCCTTAGAAGAAAACTAGATTGGACTTAACTGAATCAGGGACTCAAGGAATGCAAGGAAAGAGAATGTGGTGAGAGTGGCCAGGGGACCAGCTCTTTCAGACAGTCACACTAGATCCCTGACTGACCTCCAGTCATAACTGCCTTCACTACATGAAAGAAGTGACCTGAGCTGTGAGTTAAAGACAAGAACCATTCACCTCCTAACCACTTGGCTATGAACACAGAACAATTTGGATCAAAATCAGGTACATTTCCAAGTCCATCTGAGCTTGCCAATTAGCCTTAAGAGTTTTTCACAGACTGTACCAGGATGGTAACATAAGGTGCAGGGATAGGGCCAACTCCCTCTTTACAGGCTGCCTGGCACCCTGGTCCCATAAAATGTGCCAAGTGGCTAGCCTGCGGCTTGGGGATGCTGGTGCCAGGGGTGTCTGGAAGGATAGGCCCACTGTATGACTTATAGTTCTACCCAGCATGAGAGCACAAGAGAGGGAAAAGATGACAAAAACTTTATTGTAGTGATGGAATTAATCCAAAAGAGAATACAGATTAAATCAATATTTAATTCAGTAGAAGTCAGTTTCAATTAGGAAGTCATGATGAAGTTTCAAAGAGCTGATAAGGTACTTATGGGGGCAGAATTTCTGAGGTATACGATTGCCCTCTTATGTGGCAAGCAGGGATTGTTGTGGTTTGGCACGGAAAATAATTTTTAAAACACTAAATAAAAATATATACAACTATTACTTACCTATATTAAGAAGCTTCGTATAAAAGCACACATATGCTATAGTGATAAGGAAGGACACTGCTCCACCACCCCTGTATACTCATACACCTGAGCTCAATTAGACTGCATTCCTTTCAAGGAGTAATTTTAAAAGCAGATCATTAAAGTAAAGAAGCTTTCTCAGTAAGGATCAAGGGCATTTCTTCATGTAGATGGAATGACAACAGGAATACCAACTGGACCCAAATCTACCTGCTTAAGACTTACATATATAGCCTGTTTCATAAACTTAAGCATTCAATCGCAACAAAATTATACTTTTTTTCCAGATGGCGTCTCACTGTATTGCCCAGACTGGTCTTGGATTCATGGGCTCAAGGAATCTTTCCACCTCAGCCTCCCAAGTGGCTGGGACTACAGGCATGAGCCACACTGTCTGGCCTATGCTTTTATTGTTGTGAGATTAAGAACATCCCTGTGGACTAACCCCATTGGATGGAGGACCAGAATTCCCTGTGCAATAATGCATCAGATAAAGGACCAGAAGTCACAGGAAGATGGCCACTTTGGTCACATCAGCACTGAGAAGAGTTCTTCTCCACCTAGGGAAAACATGCATTCTTGATGAGCCCCAGCTTCCCCCTTCTCCCCAAAGCAAATAACGCCTCTGACTTCTCAAAAGAACTGAAGCCACGACAGTTCTTCAGTTCACCAGCAACGCCACCCTTTCATAGAGACACTCACCCTGTCCAGAACTAGCTCTACAGGGCCCTGCCTCCCTGAGGCTGTGTGCCACCCAACCTGACAGCTAAAGTTCTGCCCAGCCTCCTCTCCTAAGCTCCTGCTCAGCCCTCTTGCCAGTGACGCCTTCCTGCCTGGTTTCCTGGCCTCTGGTTGATCTGTTACCAGTGGCTCCTTTTTAATGTTCAACTTCACTTAAGAAGTTGATTTATCAAAATAAATCTCATAGCTTGCCAAATTATCTTTATCAAATAATTATCAAATTATTATTACCAAATGCCTGTAAGGTGGAAGTTCTATTTCAGCCCACATTCACTCCATCTGGCCAACATTTACTGAGCACGTAATGTGTCAGGCACTGTGCTAGGTGGCCCATAGCAGCAGGCTACCATTGCCCTGGGCACAAGGACATACCACAAGACTCAGAACTGCCCACGATCAGGGAAGCAGCAGCTTTTCCCAGAAAGAGAAGGCCCTGCTGGAGAGGCCCTCGGAGTCACCTATAGGACAGGTCTAGTCAGAATTTCTTATCAGAAAAAAGATAACACGCAGGTATCAAAAGTAGAAAATGAAATAAAGAACTGCATTCACTTTGAGTCTTTAATTACTTTGATTTGCTTTTGTTAAACCTTGAAAATCATTATCTATTTCTACTTCATATTCTCCTTTACTCTTGGTAAAGGGAGAAAATTGTTACATCCTCTCTTACTAAATGTTCCCACTCACACCTTAACAGTTAAACTATGCAAAGAAAAAAAAAGTCACCTCTCTTTAGCTAGAGGTTCTGCATGCAATTTGATATTTTCTATTTAACATAGAAATATCAACCCTGCTTAATTCCTGGACAGAGCCTAGAACACAGGGAAGCAGACCCTGCTGCCCGTGTGCTCGGTCTGAAAAAGTGTAAGGATAGCAACACATTCACAGCGGTTGTCACACAAAGAAGTGCAGGCATCGCAGATTCGGTACTTCCACTGGGAGAATTCCACAAGGAAAGTGGCTCGTGTTTACTGGCACCAACTACACAGGAACAGAATCAGAGAACACAGGTAACCTCATCACCATCACAAAGAAGACAGAGCCTATACCCAAGCCAGACCAATTGATTCTGAATCAAATACTCTCTCCATTCCTCTCAGAATGCACATGAGTGCTGCTCAGGCCTGGCTGTGAAATAAACGCACTGTTAACCTTCGTGAATCATCTTCTCACGCTGCCTACATACACTGATGGCAACTAAGCACCCAGCCAGCAATCATGCCCTTAGGAATAGATCTTCGTATCTCTAGTACCATGGTAAGAAGTGAGTAATGATTCACTGAGGGTAATTAAAGGCTATTTTCTCCTGAACTGATCTGGGCATGGCAAATGGGACCCCGGAAAGATGGAAGCTGCATTGGACATCAAAGTCAACAGACATCAAGGCAGCAGAATATCTGGTTGCAAACAGTGTGGGGGTTCACATACTGGCAACGGCTACGAGGTGGAAAGCTGAGTGCCTTGACACATGCCATGAGGAAGCCGGGGAGGAAGACCACAAGGAGGACGTCAACACAGAGTGTCAGCTGCACACACCACTATGCACCTTTTCTTTCTCTTTCCAGCTTTGAATATTTAAAAAAAATTTCTCAAACTTGTTCGTTGTCAGATTATGAACAAAAAAACCTTAAAAGTAGAAAAAATTCCTTTTGTAATCTTTACAAACTCTTGGGGAAAATAGTATTTTACTTGATAAGTTAGATACTACTCAATTCTGGGACCTCCAAGAATTGCACTGTCCAATGGCAATATCATTGTGAGCCAGGCATATTATTTTAAAACTTTAGTAGCAACACTAAAAAGAAAAAGAATTTTAATAATATATTTCATGCAATCCAAAATATCTAAAACATTATTTCAGCATGTAACGAACATAAAAGTTATCAATGAAATATTTGCATTCTCTTTTCTAATATTTATACTTCAAAATTGATTGTGTATTCTGCATTTACAATACATCTCAATTCAGGTACAATTTTTTTTTTTTGAGTTGGAGTCTCACTCTGTCGCCCAGACTGGAGTGCAGTGGCCGCTCCCGGCCACCGCAGCCTCGACCTGCTGGGCTCCGGCGATCCTTCCGCCTCAGCCTTCCAAGTAGCCGGAATTACAGGCATGCGCTACCACGCCCGGCTGATTTTTTGATTTATTGTAGAGAGGAGATCTCGCTGCCTGGGCAGGTCTCAAACCCGCGGGCTCAGGCAATCCACTCACCTCAGCCTCCCAAAGGCGCGGGATTACAGGCTGAGCCACCGAGCCCGGCTACAATTTTTTTTTTTTTGAGTTGAACTCTCACTCTGTCGCCCAGGCTGGAGTGCAGTGGCATGCTCCCAGCCACTGCAGCCTCAATCTGCTGGGTTTAGGTGATCCTTCTGCCTCAGCCTTCCAAGTAACTGGAACTACAGACGCATGCTACCATGCCCAGTTAATTTTTGTGATTTATTATAGAGACGAGGGCTCAGCAAGTTGCCTAGGCTGGTCTTGAACTTCCGGGCTCAGGCAATTCTCTTGCCTCAGCCTCCCAAAGTGCTGGGATTACAGGATGAGCCACTGCACCTGGCCCAGGCACAAAAATTTTATCAGAAATAATTGACCCGGCTTAAACCTCATAAAATTTACAGTTGAAAAAGTAGATCTGCATACAAAGGTTGTTCTAAACACACTTAAATGTTTTTCAAAAATGGAACTGATGCCAGTTCTAGATTTTAAATTAACTTAAACTAGAAATCCAGGCTTCAGTGGCACCAGTCATTCTTCTAGCGCTTGGCTGCTGCACTGGGCGGTATGGGTAGCATGCTCCCACCCTGCTCATTGGGTCAGTTCTGGTAAGAACTTTCCCAAGAGACCTGTCCCTGTTCACTCATTAGGAAAACCCTGAAAGACCAACCCCTGGGGCTGTGCGCGTCCCAAGAGGAAGTTCAGCCTTGTGGGGTCCCAGCAGTTTGTTCAGGACAGGATCGTCCCTGGCCCAGACTAACATAAGGCAGTTCAAGGAGCCAAGGTTCAAACTTGGAGGATTTTAAAACCATGGCTATTATTCAAGTCCGATTCTCTGCCTCCTCGTGTCCTGGTGAAATCACGAACATTTTTATTGAGATTCACTAGGGTCTAGTTCCATTTGCCCAGCCTTCATACAGTACTTAGTTTACTCTCAGAGCAGTCTAGTGAGGCAGGTGAGGCCAGAGAGGGCGTCAATAACCTGCTCAAGGGCACTCACCTAATTATCAGGGGTGGAGTAGGGAGATTCCAGCCAGAGAGTATGCCTGGATTGAGAAAAGCCTGTCTACTAGAGGCCCCTTATGCTAAGCACACAAACTTAAGTCACAGTTTTCCAAGCCTTCCCATAATTCCCATGGAGTGGCATACGAATAGAGCAGGCGCTACCTTGCCACTTTGCCAATGAGGCAAAGGAGGTGCTCAATTCGCCCCAAGAAGCATAGCAAGAAGCTGGCAGAGCAGTCCCTTGGACCCCACATCCAGAGCTCTTTCCACAATACTCAGAGCCAAGGAGCAGACAGGAGACCACCTATTGCTTACTGTTTACCACACACACTCCACCTTTACCTCCCCATAAGTCTTCCAAACCACTTTGAGAGGAAGGGATTATCCACAAGTAAAGAGATGGGCGTCCCAAGGGGTAAAGAAACGTGCCCTCCATCACACACCTTGCTGGCACTGAAGCTGGAATCCTAACCTGGCTCTGCATCCCCAGAGATGGGACTTCAGCCGAGGACCACCTGGTGTCAAGGTCTCAAAAGATTATAATCACTCTCTTTGCTCAAGAGAAAGCTCTTACCAAGTTGACATAATGTATATGACAGAAATTAGGATCCTATTTTTCTGTAATGTCTGTTCTTGCATCTGTCTGACTGGATAAAGCTTAATGGTATTTCTATGGATGAACTCACAACTTAACAAAAAGACACAGAGAAGAGCAGTTTTATTGGGTTACATCTTCAGAGAGGTGAATTTCAAGGATGCCTATGACTTGGCTCCTGAGAGCACTGGCAGAACGGAACTGGCTTTTCCCCAAAGCAGGATTCAGTAGGTCAGCCTGGCAGTGACCCAGGGTGACAACTCGCAGATGGGGGAAGAGGCCATCACTGGGAATACTTGAGCAATGTGAGGTCATGGCACTTGGGTTTTCACATGCAACTCCTGATCTAAGGAGAAAATGGCAATGGCTCCTGCTCCCACCCAGGGAGCCAGCACGGAAATAAACACCCTGCACTGACTGCCCTGTTGAGAACACCTGCACCTGTGGAACTGCATGAGCAAAAACAGGCCTCACTACCAACCCTACTGTCACCTGGCTGACAGCATCTGCAATCTGGATCTGAACAATGCATGGCAGTGTTATTAGCCAAATTTAAACTGAGCTGTGAACACCTGGTTCAGAAAATCACAAGTAATAAGTCCCTTAATTTCAACACACAGGAGAAGGCATATATTTTTATTACGAATCTTTATTAACAGAAAATTTGTTTCTCCCACCTCATAAATATGGATCAGATATTTAAATATTATCAGTTTGATAAGGTGCCAACGATTAGCCTGTTCAGGACACCACTGGTCTCAGGTCAGCCCTGCCTTTGCAAGAGAAGGAACTCTGCTCAAATAATTTCATAACTCACAAGTATTTACAGTTCCCTTAACAACAACACCACCAAAAAAGACCCAAACTTCCAAGCTCCCTAACCTAAGCAGAATTTGTTAGAACAAATTAATAATGTTGGAGAAATTAATAGTTCATTTGATAACATAAGAACAATTTTTCCTTTCCTAGAATTTGTAAGCTTAAAAAACGACCTTTCTACAAATGAGATGGTACCTTTGAAAATACTCTGCAAATCCCTTGCACATGGCAGACCCTCCTGAACAAGGTATCAGTCAGCTCCAAATTCATACCTTGCACTGGTTTCTTTGATCTGAGACAAACCATCGAGTTTATAACAAGAACCCTAAGGACCTGACTGAACAGGCTTCTCCCTGGAAGAAGCAGGGCTGGGACAATTATTTGACTGTCCACTGCCTTGATGTTTGTGGATGTACATAGCAGAAGAATATTCAACCTCTATTATTATTACTAATATTTTCCAAAAGTGACCATAAATCACCTAGCAGTCAACTGTTTTCAACTTTGATTCCCGCAGTCTTCTATGTGAACTATCATTCAGTAGTAAACTAGGTGCCTCCAAATGACCTCTCCACTTCCCCTGTCTGAGATGATAAACAATGAAACAATCCACAGAGAAGCTCCAGAGGAAAACAACTTCAAGTCAGCTATGCCCATTACTAAGAGCTCTGAAACTCGTGTAGGAATGGTGACAGACAGAACATGTTGGAACTGAAGCCCACAAATTACAGCACTCAATTCAATACCACTCACAAAACTGCACAGGGCCCTTTACAGCATTTATGTATGCTCATCCAAGTGGAGTCTCTCAAACAGTTAGTGCTTACCACACAGGGTCCAAATATTTTAAATACTGCATCTTTTTCAAGAAGCAAGCTGCCACCCACCTAGAAAATGTTTGCAAAAAATCACCAACAATGAGGGTATCTGAGTCCATTTACTTACCTACTAATATCTACAGGAATGCTGGGAAGTCTCAGTGAACAACTTCAGAAAAATGCCACCTGGAGAAACAAATCGAACAAAGGATTAGATTTTTTTTAAACTCAAAGAAGATGTACCAGACAATTTTCTGTCTCATTAGAATAAGTGGTGTTTCAACTACTGGTCCTCAGGCTGCACATAGTTCAACTTGAATTAGAATGCAGGTACTCCTTCCCAGGAACACTGATGAACAAATACAGGTTGAAACCACTGATGAACCAGAACAAGAGGCCTTGCAGAGGGTGCAGCCCACTATCATGCACCAAATCACACCCTTTCCTTTCCTATACAAAGGGACCAACTTGAAAATACAACTTGTAGCCGGGCTAGGTGGCTCAGCCCGTAATTCCACAACTTGGGAGGCTGAGGTGAGTAGACTGCTTGAGCCCGTGGGTTCGAGACCCGCCTGGGGAACTTGGCAAGACCTCATCTCTACAATAAATCAAAAATCAGCCAGGTGTGGTAGCGCGCACCTGTAATTCCTGCTACTCAGAAGGCTGAGGCGGAAGGATCGCCGGAGCCCAGCAGGTCGAGGCTGCGTTGGCTGGGAGCGGCCACTGCACTCCAGTCTGGGCAACAGAGTGAAACTCCAACTCAAAAAAAAAAAAAAGAAAATACAATTTGTGTCCTTGAGGGCACTTTGTGAATCACTGTAGGAGGCTCAAGTAATCCAGAAACCAGTTAAGAAATGAAAATATAAAACTGAGAATGAGGAAATTGTCCTAGCAGCAAATTCACAAAGATATCAAGACTAGGGAATGGGAAAATGGCCATTAAAACTATATCTGAGAAGAATTTATTTAATAATTAGTTTATTTAGAAATTAAATACTCCTTTTGGTGATCTCAAGGTCTTTAGGTAAAGTTTAGAAAATTATAAGCCATTAATACAGTCACAAAACAAAGAATCCCAAAATATGCTTTGAAATAGTAAACATAAATGAAACAAATTTCTAATGTAAATTAACACAGTTGAAAATCTATTATGCACCCAGGACTGTTTTGGGCATTGTATCACAACCTTTCCAGACAAGTATAATGTCCATTAGCATATGGGGTAACTTATGTTAAAAGAAGTAGAAAACTTTTCCCAGTCGGGCTCGGTGGCTCAGCCTGTAATCCCGCGCTTTGGGAGGCTGAGGTGAGTAAATTGCCTGAGCCTGCGGGTTCGAGACCCACCTGGGCAACTTGGCGAAACTTCATCTCTACGATAAATCAAAAATCAGCTGGGCGTGGTAGCGCGCTCCTGTAGTTCCCGCTACTTAGAAGACTGAGGCGGAAGGATCGCTAGAGCCCAGCAGGTCGAGGCTGCGGTGGCCAGGAGCGGCCACTGCACTCCAGACTGGGCGACAGAGTGAGACTCCGACTCAAAAAAAACCAAAAAACACCCCAAATAAATAAATAAATAAATAAAAAGAAAGAAAACTTTTCCCTGTATCACACAGATCCAGGATTTCCAAATCATGGCCTTTTCCCCCACCACATGGTCTTGTTCTTGAAAGTAACCCTTTGGGCCGGGTTTGGTGGCTCAACCTGTAATCCCAGTGCTTTGGGAGGCAGAGGTGAGTGGATTGCCTGAGCCCACGGGTTCGAGACCAGCCCGGGCAACTTGGTGAGACCACGCCTCTACAGTACATCGAAAAATTAGCTGAGCATGGTAGTACTCATCTGTAGTTCCAGCTCCTTGGAAGGCCGAGGCAGAAATTTCGCTGGGACCCAGCAGGAGGCCACAGTGGCCAGGAGCGTGCCACTGCACTCCAGTCTACACGACGGAGTGAGACTCCAACTCAAAAAAAGAAAAAAGAAAGTAACTCTTCTGCCGGTCTCCGTGGCTCAGCCTGTAATCCTGCGCTTTGGGAGGCCTAGGTGAGTGAACTGCCTGAGCCTGCGGGTTCGAGACCCGCCTGGGCAACTTGGTGAGACCTCATCTCTACAATAAATAAAACAAAAACTAGCCGGGCGTGGTAGCGTGCGCCTGTAGTTCCAGCTACTTGGAAGGCTAAGGCAGAAGGATCGCCGGAGCCCAGGAGGTCAAGGCTGTGGTGACTGGGAGCATGCCACTACACTCTAGTCTGGGCGACAGAGTGAGACTCCAAATAAAGAAAAAAGCAAATAACTCTTCCACCTACAAAGCCTATTAATGACCTCCCCAGAGAGAAACCTGGCATTTCTTAATGCAAAACTCTGTTAATGAAATTGACTAGCAGATAACTAGCCACTTAGCTTTTTCTTTTTACATATTTAAAGGTAATTTCTTCATTTAAAAATGATTAGGTAGATCATGCTCTTTAGAACTGTGATGTAATGTTATATAGGAGCAAATCTTTAGAAAAAAGAATTTTGAGTTTCAGAAATATTAAAAATACGGTTAGGAATGAAGAAGTATGTTTAATTCCACAGTAAGGTAGATTAAACAGGGAACAGCCAACAACCTCAATTTTTTTGGTAAATAAGAAAATAAAAAAAGTTCACATGCTCATTTTCTATAATCAGACTTTCAAACATAGCCAGAGCTGACAATGAGAATCTTAAATATCAAGCTATGACTATCCACACATATGCAGATAAGTAGCTTCACATCAGCACCAGTGTTAATCCAAAGCGCTCCTGAGTCTGAGAGCCAGTGCACACAGTTCAATGGCTCCTCTAGCTAAATACATCATTATAGTTTAGTAACAAACTTGAAGATAATGGACAATAGCCTCTGGGTTTCACTTTATAAAAAATACACCAAAGAATTCTGAACTCAAAGTTCCTTTATTATAAGTTAGGGAAGCTACAATTTTTTTTTTTAATGGTTCTTTTGTAAATTAATCACTAGCTAAATTCTAAGCATTACCCAAAATTTTATTTTACTCCTTTAAGGGAAGTCACGAACAGAATTCTTAGATGGAAGTGACTTCTGTGAAATAAATCAGTAGGATTATGATGAGTGGGTCTGTTATAAATGAAGTTCTTGATCAACATTTCATCATTCTAAAAGCTAACTGAGTCCTAAAAAAATGAGTCACTTGAGTCTTAGCACTGTTCAAAATCAAAGATAATATTTTCTTAAATCTCTTTTTTTACATGTAGCACAAGCAAAGCTCTGGACAGTTACGATAGATCTCAAGACCCTAACAGTAACAGACAAGGTAGGGTTGTATCTTAGTTCTCCCCCGCTAAAGATTTCCAAACTCAGACTGACAGTAAACAACATTTCCTAGAATAAATAAATTGGACTCAAAGCTCTGAAGATAAAAGCCATTTAGGAATAAGTTCTCAGTCTTATGATTAAGCTTTTTATTACGTTCCTTGTGAAACCACCAAAGTGATCAGAAAGATAAAACATGCCAATTCTGTTCTGGGTTTGATTGGCGAACAGGGTGTGATTTTTATTTTTTTTTAATATGATATTTCATGGTAATGTAGTATACTAAAAATATACTAAGTCCCAAAGCCCTCAAATGTTCAAGAAACATGGCTAATATATTAGCACTAACTGTCAGGCACTGTTCTTTGTGCTTTTTGGGAATTATCTCACTTCTCATAAACACCTGAAGTAGGTGCTAGTATTATCCCATTTTATAGATGAGGCGGCAAGTGCAGAGAGGTTTTTACACAACTTTCCAAAGGTTACATGATTTGGAAAAAGTGGTATTGAGTTTCTAACCCACAAAACTTATCACATTTCATCCTAACAACTCTGCACTGCAGGCAGGAGAGACGGGGCAGCCTCACTTCAAGCATGGAAGCAGCTGCGGATCTGCAGCAGACTGCCTTCCTCGGAGGCAGCCACTGGGCCAGAGCAAGGGCCAGAGCAGAGCCAGGGCTTCGGATGCGAAAGCCAGCTGCCTTTTCATGGGCGCATTTTTGTCCTGGAGTCAATCAATCAACATGTGCCTCCATGTAAAGAGTGTGTGGTGCCTGAGAAGATACTTCGGGCTCCTCTCACAGGCTGTGACAAGAACATCAAGCGTAGCACACACAAAGGTGTCCCCTGCTGCCAGGTCACCATTTCCCATTTCCTACGTGCAACTAGGTTTTTTTTCACTTACTGGCTGTTAAACACATGGGTTCATTTAAAAATTAGAAATGTTGGTCTTTATTATTTATCATTCTCTCATATGCAGTTTTGCATGTTATTAGTCTGCTTGGTCATTTAAATTATTTATAGCCCAATAAAAGTAGGCACTGTTTATTCCAGCAAGCATTCTAAATGAAATTAAAACCACTGTGTTTTTGCACATTAAGGAGTTAAGTGGTTTTTACTTTCCATTCATCTCCATTTGGGCAGCATGCCCTTCTGCCCCACTTCCGGAGATCAGGAGAAACAATAGAACAATAGCTGCCTTTAGGGCTGAGCAGCAAACACTGCACCCGTGGATGGGCCCAGCACTTACTTATAGAACTGAGTTGCCAGAAACAGGAAGCAAAGTTGTAAGACCCCTTTCTCAGTTACAGATTTCTAAGACTTGAAGCGCCCTGCTTTGAATTGTTTCATGTTACTCTGTAAAACTAGAACCAAGAAGTGAAAATTACCTTGAAAGTTACAGGGATATATTTCAGCTTACAGAAGAAAGAACTCTGTAGTAAACAGATGTGACCCACAGTGGTCCAGGATGCCCCTGGGGTGGCACAGGGGCCACAGCAAGGGAAGTCTCAGTACCTGTCCTGTAACAGAGAAGTCCTTCCCTGAGCCCTGGGAAGACCCACCATAGCCATCATGGAGAAGGCTAGTTCATAGCAGAGCACCACACGTTACAGGACACTTCCCAATTCACTTCATTTTGTCACTGGATACACACTATGAGCAAAAGGTTGCTGGAGTGTGAGTTGGGACAGACATCATTTATTATTCCCATTTTACCGACTAGGGCTTTGAACAACTTAAGCTGAAACATACAATTAGTAAATGCTAGAATCTGCACTCCAATCTAGGACTTCTGACTCCCAAGGCAGGTATGTAGACAATACTGCAACAACCAGCACATGATGCTCTCAACCATCACATGTATCTACAAAGGACAGTGGCAAGGATGGACCCCAAGACTTAAAGCATGGAGGCGAACCCCAAAGCAGAAGAGCTAAAGTAAAATCTGGTAAGAACTCTACGACTCTCACAAGCCATCCCTCCACCTGACCAAGAAGGAAAGGCTCATTTTTGCAGGAGACACACTTGATGGCTCTATATACATGAGTCACCTAAAGGTAAAACTGTCCAAATCCTACTTAACTATGCCCTGCTGATAGAACAAATGCTTGGAGAAGTCTGTCCACATCTTAAGGGCAGTCGGTAGCAGCATAATAAACACAAACAGCAGTGTCCATATCTGCATCCAAAGCATACATTGTCCCTCCAAGACTAGGCTGGTAGTTATTCCTTTAAAAGTCCCTGAAACGCATTCTCTGACCACAGGTCCAGGACAGCCTCACACTTGTGTCTGACAACAGGAGTTTAACAGAAGTGGGTTAGCCACTGAAGGACTGCTGAACCTTGCAAGATTTTCAAGGAAAGACAAGAGGGTGTCAGGTTTCCTGAACCGTCTACCAAGCAGAGTGGCAGGTTGCCAAAGGCTGGACTGTGTTAACGCATGCGAAACGCTGGGAACTTGAACCCCAGTGAAGCTGCCCTGCCACTCAGCGCGGTGGTGAAAGGCTGCAGTTCCCGTTTCCAAAGACTTCACAGACTGTACGCCAAATGCTGCTAATCATGAAAGCTTCCTTTTCCTCTCAAGGAAGGAGAAACTCCTTGATTCCAACATGCCCACATCAACATGAAGCTGTTAAAATAAGTTTCTACATATCTGGGCACAACAGAATAGCCTAGCAATGTGCCAGGAAGAAGTCAGGTTCAATCACACTGCATTTTAACACACAGGTGTGTATATCAGAACAATGTTACTGTTATCTGCACACTGCTGGGTCCATGTTCATTCACATAATTCTTACTGTTTCCCCAGTCATAAACCCAAGGGACAATAGGCACTTTGAGAACAAAACTAATTCTAACTTATTCCTCTCTGTATCTCTTGAACTTAGCAGGGAGTAGACAGTGCATACATGTTTACTGAATAAACAAAAGGATGCTTGAGTTAAGAACATTTCCTGCAGAGAGTTGTTAGGAAAGACAGCCTATGGGGAGGATGGAACATGGGTTAATAGGAATAGACAAAATCTTCAGGCAAACATGACAGCAGGGACCCCAGAATGAGAAGGAAGCACAGAGGCAAAGACACGCACAGGCCAAAGGAGTTGAGCTGACGGTCCTGCTGCCTACTGAGGGGTTCCTCCAGGGGGCGTCCACACCTGCCTCTGTGGACTCCGTCCTAGGAGAGCCCAGAATATGGGTGGTGGACGAAGGGGATGGGGAAATGTAAAGGGTTCTTTGGGTCATTCTGAGATGCCCTCCCCCAGATAACAATTACACAGTCTTCTCGATTTTTTAACCTTGAATAGAGGTATGTGATCACTTCGCAAGACAGAAATTGTTGTGAATAGTGTCGAGCACCAACAATGTGCACATGCCATCAAAGGCCCTGACAACCTGTTCAAGAATAGGTTGCAGCCGGGCTCGGTGGCTCAGCCTGTAATCCCATGCCTCTGGGAGGCTGAGGTGAGTGGATTGCCTGAGCCCGCGGGTTCGAGACCCGCCTGGGCAGCAAGAC
>NW_007253820.1:824448-879370 GCF_000164805.1 Carlito syrichta | reverse complement strand
CAAGTCAAGGCTGCGGTGGCTGGGAGCGGCCACTGCACTCCAGTCTGGGCGACAGAGTGAGACTCCAACTCAAAAAAAAAAAAAAAAATGAATAGGTTGCAGTCAGGTTTGGTGGCTCAGCCTGTAATCCCGGCGCTTTGGGAGGCTGAGATGAGTGGATTACCTGAGCCCGTGGGTTTGAGACCCGCCCAGCAACTTGGTGAGACCTCATTTCTACGATAAATCAAAAATTAGCCGGGCGTGGTAGCACGCGCTTGTAGTTCCAGCTACTTGGAAGGCTGGGGTGGAAGGATCGCCGGACCCCAGCAGGCAGAGGCTGTGGTGGCCAGGAGCGTGCCACTGCATTCCAGTCTGGGCGACAGAGTGAGACTCCAACATACACACACACAAAAAAGAATAGGTTGTTTAAGCTCCACAGATGCACAGCACTCCATGCAGACAGGTGAGGGCGGCACCCACAGGAGTGCACAGGGCACACAGTGGCTGCCATGAGAGGCTAGACTGCAAGTGCTAAGAGCCCGTTCTCCATCTGACAGGTCTTAGCAGTCCACATCCCAAATCTGGGCATAAGCTTTAAGTAATAACAGACCAATGTTTCTGAAAAACAGATACCAAGATTAAAACTAGAAATGAAGACTGTCTACTCATTAAAAGATTTCCAAACAGCATCTTTATGGACACAGGCAGGTCAAAGTATATATACTGTAGGCAGAGACTCCGTTCCCAGGCTGGCTGTCAACTGTAAGCTCCTTGATGTCCAGGAACAAGCCTATTGAATCTGTGGGGTGCATCCCAGAGACCCCTGGGTTTCTGACCATGCTAGCTATTTGTGCCACCAGAACATTTCCACATGAAAGCCTTATTACCTTCACACAGGTGAAGCTTGCTGAAGGGGTTTCACCAAGCCAATTCACCACTTTCCTTTAAAGACTTTACAGTCTTCTAAAACAAAAGAAACTACAGGAAAGAAGCCAGGAATATCTGTGTAGACTGGTTCCGATGGTGAAATGTGCAGTTTGCTTTTGGAGTCCAGCTTCCCTACCTAAGATATCCCATTTTCCATCATCCTGCATATGCATCAAAACACCCATGTGTCCATTATTCTATTCACTCCCTGTCAAAAAATATCGACTGGGTACCTAGTCCCTGCCAGGCCCCAGGGGAGACCAAGACAAGCCCAGTATTATTTGCTATGCCCGAGAAACGTCTCTCCTCGGGGCTTGTTCTGTAGTACTGGCCTGCATCCCAGGACTCCTTCCAGTGGCCCCTGTGTGACACTTGACATCACTGAGCAGATAAAGCGGAGTCAAAAAAGGGGTCTGCAGCTGTAGCATGGAGAACCCAGAGACTGTGTCATCTCACCACGAGGCAGCTTCTAGATGAACTTCTCAAGGAACAAAATCACTTCAAACATTAATTGCACGAGAATACTGTGACTAAGCTTTTGCTACTTTCGGGGAGAAACATGTAAAGAAATTTGTAAAAAAAAAAAAAAAAAAGATCTGTATCATAACAAAACAAAGCACACATGAGCCTTTAGCAAAAATTTTTATGAAACTTATGACAGCATTAAGTCTTGCTCAATAATGCACCATATAACTTATCAATAAAAATAAACGCCCTAGGCAATGTGGTCCTGTAATGAGGCCTATTTAGTATGATCAATATCCATAAGGAAAATGAAAGGAAGAAGGTAATGAGGTGAGTTCTTGCACCCGAAATCTCCTATAACAGTCACTCTGCTCACCTAAACAGAACAATGTACACACCACAAAGAAGCAGAAAGATTTACTATTAAAGAAGAAAAATAATTACATTTGACAGAAATCTTATCAATGATACCATCCTTGCCCTGGGTCCAACGCAAAGGCCAAGAGCCGTCTTCTCTGCCTCAATGCCCTTGGGCACATGGCCTGCAGAGTTCTTTTCAAAATGGATGAACGCCTAATCTAGCCAGGATGGTGGAGGCTGATGCAGCCCTCTAGGAGTGGAGCCTTGCTGCAACAGTTTCCATAATCGAAAAGGATGGGGTGAGGGAGAGGCGGGAAGCACCTAGGAAGACAGGAGCATGGAGGAACCTACAGTTGGTTCTTTCCTTTCCCAAAGGCAGCATTCAAAATCAGTGAAGGGACTGTGTCCTGTTAAAGCACACCTATCCCCAGCTCATGTGTCCTGGGGGGTGCTGACCTCTCCCAAGTCACAGATACTCATACAGGACTGGTCACAGTGTGGTACTCCCCTCCTTTTGTGGCCTGCGTTGACCCCAATTTGACCCCTAGGTTTGAGACCCAGGAAGGCTGCTTGCGTGGCTGTTTCCTCTGTCTCCTCCCCAGCTCCATGCACGAAACTCTGCCCGACCCAACATCAGTGCCCCCTCCCACACAGCCTCCACTGAGCTCACCCCTGCCTCGGCCCTCCACACCACCCTCCTCTGAGTGCGCGGCTCAAGGTCACACCTGCTGTGCTGTGTAATAATTAGTCGATGTGTGCACTCAGGGCTCACTCTATCATGACCTCCACGCTGAGTAACAACTACTTGCCTGGCTGACCCCATCACAGATCCATCCATCCGTATTGTGGCGAACACGGACAAACTGTGGCTTGGGGTGGCACTATAAAATGGCCACAACTTAGTCCTTGCTGGGAAGGACTGATAGGGTGAAGCAGGCCCCCTAGAGTCACAGATATCCCTTCGGCTTGTCCCTCACTTCATTCAAATATCTGTTCAAATGACACCCCTCTTCCCTGATCACCCTAGGTAAAAGACATCCCTCTGTCTCCAGCACTGCCTGCTACCCTCAGCCCGCGCGGTATCTGTCCACCCATGTAGATGAAGAAGATAGACACGGAGATATCTAGATAGATAGGCACAAACAGGCACAGACACAGAGGCTAATTTTAAGTTAATTGTCCATCCACTAGGATACCCGTTCCACTAAGGCAAGGCTTTAGCGTGTTCTGGTCTGCGATGCACAGGTCCCTAATATCTGGAACCATGCCTGAGAAGGAGTGTGTTATTGGGAAACATCAGTCGAATACATGTGGGCAGATGATAGCATCTTGACCAAAATAGGAAACCCAGGGGAAAAGGAGAAGGACTGAGAGTAGGGAGGAACATTTGCTCTGCTGAAGCTTTTAAGTCTGAGTACCTGGCTGGCAACCAGGTAGGGGATTCCAGTAGACAGCTTAGGACAGGGTTCAGAGCAGGCAATGGAGTTTGGGAAATTAGAAACATCTAGGAGATGACTGAAGTCATGGGTAAGGGTGAAATTACCCTAGAAACGCATGTCAAGTAAGTAAGTGAAGAGCTGGCTACTATATAGTGAAAAAAAAAAAAAAGGCATCTAACGCATAGGGCTATGTGTATTAAAAGAGTTAGTGCACAGGAAATATCTCTCTATCTCTTCAAGGCTTAGTCAAGTAACTCTATATAGCAAGCACTCAGTGTGTGCTAACTGAATCCATAAACACCTTGTAAGACTGAGAAAGTCCACTTTCAATGCCACACGATGAGCATCTGGACACAGTATGGACCCAAGAACTGTACATTTACATGAGGCTGTGTTTTTCTTTTGTAGAGCTGTGAGTTACTCTAATCTGTCCAGGGACACTGCAGCATTACCTATGGTGTGAAATTTACTATATTACCTTTTATTACATAGTGGGGAAAAGAAAACAGGCAGGAACTCAATTTTCCAGAATGGGAAACAAAACGAAAAAAACGCATTTCTACAAAGGCCCATAAACATGAATGCTACCTTGATGGGTGCAGGCACTGTAGTTAGATTTAAATGCAAATCCATGAGGAGAAAAACTTCCTGGCACAGACTAGAAAGTAGCAACAACTGTGGCATCTGAGCTAAACTCAAAGGATGAGTTAAACGTAAAGGTCCAATTTTAAGACTGAAAAAAGCACTGGTTGGCTTAGTGGCTAGCTTTTAAGTTTGTAGCTGACTACAGCTTAACTAAAAATAACACCCCAAGTCAATGACGGGGTAACAGACATCATCACGGCCACCCCACTTGGGAGAGTTGGGTGGGGAGGTTAACACCCTGGAGGTTAACGCCCTGAAGCAGCAGGGAAGGCCTGTTGGAAGCATCTTGGCAGAAAGGGTCTCTCCACCAAGAGACCGAGGAGGAAGAGCAGAACTTGGCCCCAGCTATCACCACTCTTCCTGTTAGAACTCCACTTGAAGTCCCATCCCGAAGAAAGTACTCATTGTGAAAACACTTTGGAAGCCACTGCCCTGAGGCAAATTCCTTCTAGAATGGAAAGAAATCACAAGTTCTAAAATTGTAATTTTCATGTCCATTTTTACAATGGACTGAAAATAAGAATATCTTGATGACAGTTACCATGGGAGTAGGTAAGTGTCAATTAAGAAGATACAAGCTTTAGAATTCTGTAACGTTTGAATTTTCTGTAATAGAAATGAGTACGTTTCTCATCACAAAAAGTATAGCCAAACAAATTATAACTAAACCCAACTTTTCCCTGGGCAAAGATAAAATCCTACTGAGTCCTCAAACATTACTACACTTATGCTAAGAAACAAGAGAAAACATTCCATGTGTAATAGTAAAAATCTATTCCTAAAGAGCCATTCTCGAAGGGAATTGTGTGCATTGGAGTTGTAGTCTTTTTTTCCCAAACAACTTTTATTCAATTCCTGTGTACTACTCTTTAACAGATGAAAATCAAATGTTTCAAGTTTTAATTACAAAATGGCACTGGACTAAATGAAGACACCAGAACAACTTACACAGAACAATGGAGTTAAAACAGAAGCAAATTTCTCCTCTAACACCAGCCCTTCTCCTGACCCCCAGAGAGGAGAGGGGCACTCTCATGTGAAGTACTATGAACTTCTATTTCAGTAACCTCTGCTCAGACTCTGTAGGAATTCTGTCCTCAGCCTGGAGAGGCTCAGTGACAGAGGCCCCATGCTCTGGCCCGTGGGTATCTCGGATTCTCCTCCAGCTGGCGGAGGTATAGGAGGGTGACTCCACACATAGAGAGGCCCTCCCCTTCCGGGACAAAGGCTCTGTGGGTCCAGGAGGAAAAACTAAGCTGGGAGCTCCTTCCCACTACTAGCTGGATCTCCAGCCCTTCCCCATAACCCGTGGCACACCAGGAGAGGTTGCTGGTTGGGGTTACAAGTACAGTCTGGCCGCAGAGCCCAGTCCAGCTTGCTTGCCCACAGGGAGGCGGAACCCTGGCCTAGGCCTCCCCACCTCTGTCATCTAGCCAATGCATTCTCTGCAGAATCCTGAACTATGTCTGGGATGCATTTCCAACTAACAACAATGTGATGGGACCAGCTTTCTCTAGGAAGGGAAAGCATTTTAACTAAAACCACTGGTAACCACTTACCAGCAAACTCAACCACAACAGTAAACAACCACCTCCAACTGATTGACATCCTGTTCTCCACAAGATTCTTCCACATGAAATGCCTCACTGGAACCTTCAGAAAACATGTTCCTCCCAGACCATCCTGCCGGGTGCTCTCTGCCAGTTGCTCTGGTGTCTCCTGGGCCTGCGTGAACTGTAGGCCGCCCGTCGAGAATGGGGCAGGGTGCCCTCCCCAGACCTGCTCCACCTGCATGTTCCCAGGTCTCCAAAGGCTTCTTGCCTTCATGCTCTGCATGGAGCGCGGAGCCACTGGCTGTCAGGGCAGAAGAAAGGACTCGGCACAGCCATCACTTCATAAAAGAGCCAGCCGCAGTCCAGAGAAATAAAATGATGAGCAAAGCCTTAGTGGCAGGGCCCGGGGCCTACAAGCGGGCCTCCTCAGTCGTGTCCTCGCTCAGATGCTGTGGGCATGGGAGCATGGGACCTGTGGAGGTCACCCGTGTCAGGTGTAGGGTTAGATGCAAGGCTACCTTGGAAAGAAAGGGCTCCCCTGTAAACAAGCACCTTAAAGACCACCACATGGCAGAACTAACTTTAAATAGAGGGAAGGTTAAAAGAAAGAACTAAAAACACAGATCTTCTTTTAATGAATGTATCCTTCAAATGTAACAAGGAAAAAAAACAGCATCGACCTAACATTATAGCTTAGAGTTCTCTCCTTTATTTTTGCCTGCCCAGGAAAAGAACACACACACACAAACAAAAAGACAGAAGAAAAACAAAGGGAAGACAATATATTTTGGTTTCTAGGTCTCTAGAAAAGTCTTCAACCTGTATAAATCTTTACTTGAAAAAGAAATGGAAGAAATTAGAGTTTTCATAAATTACCTGCAAAAAAGTAAATAAATACGTGAAAAGTAGGGCTCCCAATTTTAGCTTTTGTTCCCCTGTCTGCTGAGCACCTTTAACAGCTGTCAATTTCTCTCATTCCTAAAAAGAGAAGTCCTCCAACAAGGACTTGCAAGCCCTCAACTGTGTCTCCTCAAGGTCAGTAGGAGGGAGGAAGCCGGTGTGCCCTTTTGTGGTAGGCATTGGAGCTGGATGCAATTTGCAGGAGAAGCAGATGGCCCTGGGGACACTGGAAATCCAGCAAGTCACCAAGAACTATGTTCACTGTGGCTTGGCATTCCACAAAGAACCTTTTCTTTGACTTTTCAATTTTCGTCCCTCTAGGCTCATACTGAAGTCAGATGATTTAAAAATCTTGCTTCAGACAATCTCTTTAACTTTTTAAAGTTAATAGCTTCCAATGACATTGAACCAAGCAAACTTTCAGCATTTTATAGACCACTAAAAGTCAGTAAACTTGATCATTAGCAACGCAAGAGTTCTTCACAGGAAGTTCCCCGAGCTAAGTGCAGGTTTTTGGGATTTTGTTAATATGTTCAGTCAAGTCAGCTCTGTCTATGCCAAGTGTCCTCTCAGTGCCATCCTCAGAAAAGATCGAATGTCGTTTTCTAAAATGACAACCCCTCTTACTTCCTCTCTCCCACTCGTTCCTAAAGTTCCACAAGCAATATTATCATACAATGCAAATGAGAGATGCAGCCACTTACTTCTAAGCACGGGAACTCCAACATTTTTAAAAAGTCAGAGGACAACATAACAAAGGACTGATTTTCCTGATGCCCTAATGATACATGAACATTAACATGAGTTGTTTCATAAACTTGGCATACTGCAAAAGGCTACCTTAGTCGGCCTCCAAGCATACTTACTTAAGCGTCCAAATTTTTATGTTCTACTTTTGAAGATCTCCAGGACAGAAATTCCACATATCCACTGGTAGCCTGGCTTGTGGTTTAATTTCCTTCCAAGTCAAAAGAGACTGATTCTCTCAACTTTTTTTAAAAAAAGTTAAACAAGAGCTCAACTCTTGTAAAAAGTGCCATGTGACCCTTGAAACTGGCAACTGGAACAACACAAGTGAACCACCCAGAACTAGGCTACCTGCTAGCCCTCGGTCCCAGGGAAAGGTGCCCCCATGGCAGTCAGGCTACATTCTCCCCACTTGAGCCCATGGTGTCTGCATTCCTGACCCAAGTTCACAACCTTGAGAAATGCCTCTGCAGCCCCTAGAAGGAAAGGAGCTTATATGCAATGAAGAAATAGTTTCTAGTCACTGGGGAAATCTTTCCCAGGCCTTCCTTACTTCCTTACTTATGGGGAAAATAACTTTTTGTCTCTTGATATCCTTTTCTTCCTTTTTTAAAAGATTTCTCTAAGCTATATCATACTTAGTTTTCTTAAATATTTTTAAAGGTGAACTTTTCACCAAGCTACACTCCTTGAAACAAGTCTTACAGAGATTTTGCCCTTGGCCTCCTGGAATTTTTCAGTGAAACTCAAAAGAGATGTTTACCTGACCCCAAATGTTATCCTAATGAAAACTCTGTTTTTAATTCTTTGAACTCTTCTCTTTCTCTTTCCTTGTCATGCCCTCTGGGAAAGAAAGACAAGTACAGATGCTGGCTTGACCTCCACTGGCAAACACCAAAATAATTGAGTTCTAACAGTTTCTCAAGAACTTGGACAGAATCACAAAGGTATTAATTATGCTTCCTTCTCCGGCATGGTCCCCAGCACTCCACCTCCTTAGAGGATCAATGTAAAGATGGGAAATGCTAGCATATTGTCTTTTTACAAAAACAAGATGCTCATCCCAGGAAGAATAACATGAATGTTATGGGTTTTTCAAAAGCAATGAGAGAGCAGAATGAACTGTGACCTCAGGGACAAGGAGGAGGAGGAGTGAGAACCATTTTCTGCCTGTGAAAGCATCTAAATGAAGCTGGGCCCAGGCTCTCTCTCTGGCAGGGGCATTGAGGAGTTTTGGAATGGGACACCTACAATCAGGATTTAGTTGGTTGTCTCCTTTTCTTGCAAGTGGACAGGTTATGGCATGGAGGTCTTGGTAATTTAATTTTAAATAATCACATTTTCCCCTGTTTGGGAAGGGCTTAGGACTAGGCTGTTTCTTGCTGCCTTCCTCCCCCCCCTGCCCTAACACCCACACACATAAACACACGCAACCAGTCATGTATATGAAGTATAAGGAGTCAGGGGCTTCTTATCTCAAGTGGGCCTCTGCCTAGGGACATGTACTTTCCTCTACCAAGAGATCAAGAGTAAGATGAATGACTTTCTTTCGCTGCCTTTTCACAGTGAACTGGGAAATGTCTTCCAGGAACCACTTAGCTACCAGGTTCCTGACACCATTCCACGCCACTCCAGCTCTAGGTCCCCAGTAGCAAGCTTATCCCCAGCTACCTGTCTTGTAGGGAAGCCAGATGGCCACATGACCCATTAACAATATGCGCGAGCAATGCAGGCTCAAAACGCCAAGTCCTGCTCCCTGCTCCTAGGAGGCACAATCCAGGGCAGGGAGGCACCTATTGCCCAGGAGCAAGGCTTCAAGCAGGGTCTTCTGGGAAGGGATGCTTACAGCAGAATAGGGCTGAGAACTCCAACCCACTGCAAAAAGATAGTTTATTTACTCCACCTTTTAGAATCCAATTTTACAAAAGAAAGATAAAAACAAAAATCCCTCACATGGCCTACAAAGTGGCCCGAGCAATGATTTCACTCCTTGTTACAATCTGATCACTTCCCAAGATGGAGACGAGGTTGGAACCCCCTCAGACTTCGGTAATGGCCACGGGTGGGGAGGCTGCCACTCAGTGCCTGCCCTGCATATTTCACTGCCACTTGGCAGCTGGCTGGTCCAATGGACTGAAAGGAGTGCTGAAAAGTTATTTCTCTGGAATTTTACTCAAGAAATGTGCTTTAAAGGTCTATCTTCCCGCTTGATACATTCAATCAAGGACTTGAATGGGGGTCTTAAATGAAGGAAGACCCAGCTGTTATGGAGCGTCCTCATTTATGTGAATCAGAAGCAGAATGGGTGGGAACGGCCATGGTAGAGGAGTCATGAGATTCACGGCAACAGGAAGTAAGTAAATAAATAACTAAATAATGTCAACCTTCTTATTTATCTTCATCCAGCTCAATTCAGACTGGCCACTTGCACAACTCTGTATACCTTACATAAATAGGAGCCCTGGAATTAAAATAAGGGAATGAATCTGCTCAAAGTTTCGTGGGCTCAGTTTAGTATCAATGGCTTCATTTTTTAGGAGAGATGATTTTTAGAAGAGTTTAACTTCTAGATGCTAAATAAGGGATCTTTACCCCTTTGTACTCAGATGTCCCCTCCGAGGGGACATCATCAATCTGGCAAACCACAATTATTCAGGACAAACTTATGCAAGCGAAAATTTTCCAAAAATGTATGCTTCTTTGAAGTTTTCCATTCAAGTTGCACAAAAAAGCAAATAAAGAGGTAGAATATATACTGAGATATGACTGATCAGTTGAGAAGTGGTTTTCAGGAACCATAGTGCATCCTTCTATATCTTAGAACAACAGATTGGACAATAAATTACATATTATTAACGTAAGAGGAAGAAAATGAGACTGTGTGGTCTGCTAGAAGAGAAAAAACCAGGTGGAAGCCATCAAACGAATTACTATTGTACAACATATATCAATGAAGTTGTAACGCATGTCAGTGACTGTTTTACACATTAGAAAAATATAAGATATAACATTTCAAATTTTTTTGGTCATAAATAAGTTCCTCGGTGGCCAAAGTTCCATTATAAGCCAAATATCATTATAATAAAATAACTGGTTCCAACCCTATACTATGAAGTAACGTGTTTTTCACTATTTCGTAAAAAGTGCAGTCAAGTTACTGGCAGGTGATCGGTGAGCTGTCTATGAGTGCAAAGGGTTAATCTTTGTTTAGGTTGAGACATCTCCCTAAATGATGACTCCAGCAGGGATTATGGACACTGGAGGGCACTGGAAATGGAGATGGCATTCTCAGCTTAGGAAGACTTCCGCTGGGGAGGGGAGGAGCCGGCCAGAATGTTCATAAAACTGAGACGGAAAGAAAGCATTAGATCAGAAGTTTCCCATGGTTTTCATGTTCCCTACATGAGGTACAAGAAAAAAAGCCAATAATGGAAAATGATGGAAAACTTCTCGAGAGGCAAGGGGAACAGAGCAGCAGCATTTGCTGGAGAGTACCTCTCACATACCAGGAAAAGGAGGAACGCAGCCCAGCCCAGTGTGTGGGTCTTCTTGTGGGTCTGCCTCTAGCTGTTTCTAGGAAATTATATGAGACGACACTTGCTGACTCCTGGGTGGGTGATGCAGAGGGACACAGAGCATTGGTTCTGCTTGAGACAAAAATATCCCTAAATCTCTAAAGGTTGATTTAGAGCAGTAGTCCCCAACCTTTTTGGCATCGAACAGGTTTTGTGGTAGACTATTTTTCCACAGATGGGAGGGTTAGGGTAGGAGGGGATCATCAGGCATTAGATTCTCATAAGGAGCACACAACCTAGATCGCTCGCATGTGCAGTTCATAGTAGAGTTTGCGCTCCTATGAGAAACTAATGCTGCCGCTGATCTGACAGGTGGCTCAGGCAGTAATGCTAGCAATGAGGAGTGGCTGTAAATATAGATGAAACTTCCCTTGCTTGCTGCTGTTCACCTCCTGCTGTGCTGTCCAGTTGCTAACAGGCCAGGGACCAGGGGTTGGGGACCTCTGATTTAGAGGCTAAGATCTGGAGGTCGAGTGAGTGTGTTGGCCTTCCAGAGGCAGGGATGCAGCATGAGCCACAGGTCCCACTGTGTCCATGGCTTGATGGGGTGGAAGAATTTGGAAACTTTTTACTGGGGTATATGGAATAAGTAGGAAACAGATGACAAGAGAGGCTCAAAGATGGTTATTTCTGGAAACTATACCCGGGGAAGCTACCGTAGGTGTGTAGGGTGTGTGAAAGGTCAGGAGTAGGGGTGCAACCCAGTCATCCCTGAGTCCTGAGAGAAAGAACCTTCAGCAATAAAACCTCGAGAGCACTGAGAACCTTCGCAGTTACCAACAATCCTCACCATCACCGCCCTCCTCCTCCTCATCAAGGGGTCAGGCACTGTGTTGAGCACTTAATAGCATTTATCTCCACAGTAAACTCACAACCATTTCATAAGATAAGTTAGTAGCCCCATTATAAATAGATGGGGAAACTGGGGCTGGAGATGGCATGGAAAATGCAGTTTGCCCAAGGTCATGCAGCTAATAAGCAGCACAGGCCCTGGTTGTGTCACCTCCCAGTGGTCTGAAAGGCCAGGGGACCTAGAGCTTAAGTGGGAGGTGTGACTGGGCCATGTTTTTAACATGGTGCTCTGCCTCTCTGAAGGACTTGAAGTCAAGGAACAGCACCAACTCTGGAGTTCTGATGCCTGGGTTTATGTGCCAGCTCGACCATTTGTAGCTCGGAGATATAACAGGTCATGGGGTGTGGCATAATGCAGAGTCCGCTCCCGTGGGTGGCCAGTGACTGCCCATCTCTCTCTCTCTTCCCTGGGGCAAGTCACTCAAGCTTTGGGAAGAACCTTCTTCCTCATCCCTGGCACAGGAGCCACCATTGCCTACCTCCCTGACAGCTGTGAGGCCCAGGTGAGATGATAGAAGCACTAGAAAGTGATAAGGTGAGGCAACAGCGTCTGCGCTGACCACTGCTGTTTTCCCGGGATGTCCAATTTGAGTTTCACACTGCCCTGGTTGCAGGAGCACCATTCCATCTGGTTTTCCAGAAGCAAGGTGTCTACACATGCTTCTGGGACACACACTACAGCGGTGTCCCCATCCCACAAACGCAGTGCCTGTGGCCCAGCACACTGAGTCACCACACAGCTGGTGTCCACACATGCCACATCCTCTGCTCCTTCCTCTGCTCTGTCTCAGGAACACAGAACTTCACATGCAGGCAAGCAAGTCTGTGACGTGTCCACATGCAGCATGGCCTCCATATCCTGACAGTGACCCATGTGAGGATGGCACACATGCCTGTGTCACTCACTCAGATGGCAGGTCACATGTCAGAATAAAACAACACCAAGAACTTCCAGGTTTAACAGGGAAAAGACCACACCTTAAATTCTAATCCACTATCCAGCTTAAGGTTCTTTGCTTATTAATACAGCATAAGTTGTATTTTCCAGCAATTATTTGAAAAGCTCTAGAAAAGGATTTCATATAATAAAAACTAGAATATGCTTTTTATACATACCAAGACTTGTATTCTTTTTTAACCTTTTTTTAAACTAAGCTTATTTATTTGAGGTGGGGAGAAACCTAGTAGCTGTTGTGTCAATAACAAACCACTGCTAGATTATTACAACTACCCTATTTCAATGTTGTTCTTCATTATTAGGAATAAAGGTATTTCTTACAGTCATCTAAAGTCCTTGCCATCCCATACCTTGAACTTTGCTAGTAATATTAAATTCAAGTGTCTGTTGCATAGTCAATTAAAGTTGGTCACAGAGACTCACATTTTCCACAATCTATCTGCTAGCACTGTCGATGCTTCTTGGCACAGAAGCTGATTAGAGCCTTCTTCCTAAACTGGACAAACGATGACAAGGACAGGCAGTGCGAGCAACCATTATGGAAGAACTTCACTGCTTTAAAGCATCTATAGGTAAAGAATAAATGATACAACAGAAAGAGATCACCAGAAGATGCTGACACCACCGATCTCTGCTTTGGTCTCTACATCCCACACCTCCTGGACAAAGGAGAGACCTGAGCCTGAATCCTAAATGCTCTATGCCCACATGTAAGCCATTATGGGTAACTGTGCTTGAAATTCAATTCCACATCTGCTCTTCTGCAGCCTTTGGAAATCTGACGAATTTCTCTGACAATTGTTTGCAAAGGCCATAATCACAGGCAGCTGTAACTGGATCCCCAGCAAAACACCACATAACCCCAAGAGGCTTTCAGTCAAGCCTTACTTGGATTCCCCTCCCTTTTGCTGTCTTTAAAATTGCGCTGAGCCTTCAATTTGCAGAGGGAGCTGATTAGCATGGTGGTGGCTAGGCCCAATCCTCCTCCAGCCACACAGCCATCTAAACCTCTTCATCTCCCTCTGGCCTCTGGCCGTGGCCTGCTGGCCCACCTTCAGAAAGAGGACTCATGGCTCTGGAGGCAGCAATCTGAGCCAAGGGCAAGTAGGGGTTCTAGGGCTGGTTCAGGCTCTCCGCCATGCCCCACTCCATGGCTCCAGAATCCCAGAAGAGGGCATGAGGATATACCCAGCCCAAAGTGGCCCAGAAAACAGATGTGTCGGCGCTTGTCCAACTCTCATTCAGGCCACATAGAAGCTGTGTGTCTCGGGCTGGTCTGTCCCCTCTAATCAGAAGTGGCTGCTGGTCTGACATGGGACCTTGAGCAACTCCTTATGTCTGTCTCATATTTTTAAAAAAACTGGTCGGGCTCAGTGGCTCAGCCTGTAATCCCAGGACTTTGGGAGGCTGAGGCGAGTGGATTGCCTGAGCCCTCAGGTTCGAGACCAGCCACGGCAACTTGGCGAGACCTCGTCTCTACAATAAATCAAAAATTAGCCGGGCGTGGTAGCATGCGCCTGTAGTTCCGGCTACTTGGAAGGCTGAGGCGTAAGGATCACCGGGGCCCAGCAGGTCGACACTGGAACGGCTGTGAGTGTGCCACTGCACTCCAATCTGGGCAATGGAGTGAGACTCCAACTAAAAAAAAAAAAAATTCACAGCAATCACTGCTTAAAAAAATTCCTAAACTGTTCTACCTTTCATGCTATACACACTCACAAGAATCCACTGGGAAAGTTCTTGTACCAATGAGGCCACATACTGATTTAGTAACTCTTGGCAAGTAACTCCTACTTTGAGAGTCTCAGGCTTCTAATCTAGCGTCTAGCCAGCTCCAGTCTTTTCTTATGAGGAACAAATGCAACAGTGTACACAGAAGTTTTCTTCAGAGGTTGGAGCTTTGTAAAATCCTAAGGTATTATTTATCGGTACCCTCACTTTACTCTTCCAAAGCCCTGAAACCAGACAGGCAGAGTTAATGAAAGTTACTCTCACCTCAGTGGTCTCATCTGTAAAGTGGGGATAACATAATGGTACCTAACACTCTTAGTGTGAGGATTTAATGAGCAAACGTAATAATAGTGCCTGGCACAACAAGCAGTGCCTAATATTAGTTCTTCTTATTATTCATACTGAAGCTTGCTTATTTCATCAGGCTCCTTTCAAAATAAATTACCTTTTTCAGCTTTAATGCACTAAGAAAAGGGAGGGACTAATAATATTGTTACATATCTAATCCTGCCAGCCAACATGTGTGGCAGATTTTATAATCTCTTTTGTATGCGAAGTTCAGAAAGGTCAAGTGGTCGTCAGGGCCGCCAGGATGCAAGTCAGCCCTGAAGGGTCAAACAATGCTTTCCACTGTACCCGGCTTCAACTTAGATATAAGGAGGCGAACAATAAAAGCTTCCCTAAAAAACTTGAAAATCATGTAATTTATACAGGCAGTGTGGTTCAAAGCCAACGGTGAAAAGCCATGTTCAACTGACTGTGAGCAGTCAAGACTCAGCTCCTCTCTCCTTCCCCACCCCTCATCAACATGCACCCTCACCAACAGGTGAGTGAGACCCACAAGCACACCCACCACCCAGCACCAGTGCTGGCTCACGTTGGCATCCTCCAGCGACAGAGGCTGGGCCTGAGGTCTGGCTGGTGTCTGGGCATGCCCAGCTCAGCACAGAGCACAACACAGTCCAATAAATGCATAAATGGTGGCCATCCAGACGGTTCTGCTGCACCAAGGACCAGTTCCTCCAACAATTACTGGAAGCTAAAGGGACCCAGAAATAAACCCAGCCCCTGCAGGCTGCCACTTTAGAGAGAGATCTATGTCACACGCAGGACCACATCTTGTAAAAGGCGTTTCATTGGTCTGTGTAATATATCTAACTAAAATATATCTACAACACTATGAAGCCGCACTTGCCCACTGTGAATTGCTCCGTGTCACACACAAATGCCTGCACTTGAAAACACGTGACTTTCCTGGAGTGAGCACCTCACGAGAGATCTCCCCCCCCCACCCCTGTTGGTCCAGAAAGACCCAGCCAGTAACAACAACAAAAATGGGCAACAAGATTAGAGGATGTCAAAATGATCCACTTCCTACTTGACCAGCACCTGGCAAGGGGACAGATACAAACTTACATAAAGGCACTAATCTAGAACCTCAAGGCCACTTCACCTGCCTCTTGATTTTTTTTTTACATCAACTATACTGAAATCATTTTCTCCTCAAAATTCATACTTTTTAAGTAACTGATGAATAATAAAAAGAGAGTTTGGAAAAATATTATTCAATTTTTTTTTCCAGTTTAGAACTGGGTCTTCCTCCTGAAAAAGTCACTGAAAAAAATCACTGAGGCAGACAATTACCCCTTGAAATTTAAGTATAAATTTAAGTGTTAAGTGGCTCACACCTGTAATCCCAGAACTTTAATGGAAGAATCCATTAGAGGCCAGGAGTTCGAGACCAACCTGGGCAACACAGCAAGATACTGCCTTCTATTTACTAAAAAAAAATTTTTTTTTAACTAAAATTACTTAAGTATATAATGATTGGACAATTTTTTTTTTGTTTTTTTGAGTTGGAGTCTCACTCTGTCACCTAGGCTAGAGTGCAGTGGCACACTCACAGCCACCCCAGTGTCGACCTGCTGGGCTCTGACGAACTTTCCGCCTCAGCCTTCCAAGTAGCCGGAACTACAGGCACATGCTACCACGTCCAGCTAATTTTTGATTTATTGTAGACACAAGGTCTCGCCAAGTTGCCCGGGCCGGTCTCAAACCTGCGGGCTCAGGCAATCTACTCACCTTGGCCTCCCAAAGTGCTGGGATTACAGGCTAAGCCACTGAATCCGGCCGACAACTGTTTTTTAAACCATCAATAATGTTTATTACTCCTGGATTTAATAAAAGTCAGTATACTCTTGTTACAAAGGGTATTTTACATGGAATAAATTTGCATGTCACTAATATTCATACAAAACCTAGATATAGTTGGAGCATCCACGCTGGAACATTTAGTCTTACCAAAATTATGTAAAACAACAGTGATAACATCTCTCTAGAAGATTTTTATTTAATAAACAGTTAATGCAGATTATGCCTTATGTAACCTAACCACAAATTTTTGGTTAAGAATGCCTTTGATTCTATATAGGAATCTTTGGCCCTTTACACCTAGAGGTTTGGGTTTGTGACATTCCTGAGAAAATCAAACTGTTTATCAGTAAAAAATTAACCAAGTATGTATCAGTGCTAATCTGGTGACACATTCAGTGTGCTAGTTTGTGGAGGAACAGGAAAATCTAATTTACTATTTTTGTGTAATCTCCTCAAACATAGTCCCTGTCTATTCAGAAAGCAACTCTCAGGATACACCCATGACGTGGCATGGATGCATAAGTTTACAGAAAAAAACGAAGACCAGAACCTAACCCCCAAATGACCAGTCTGTTTGTTCCCATGACCAAACAACAAATGAAATTCAAAGAACAGGGAAAGTAGTTGACCTGAAGTGGCCTCACATTTTTCTCTCTACAGCTTTGAAACAGTTTACAGTTTCCTTATCTTTATTAGGACATTTTCTTCATCAAATTAATGAGTCACTAAATAAAAGACTTACTAAAATGTTTACATTTGAGAATAAACTATCTATTAAGGCTCTAGCAGAAAAGTCGAGTCATAATTTGCCATTGCTTTTCAATGAAATCATCTGGGAAAAGCAAGACAGAACAGTTGGGAAAGAAAAGGAGGAGGATAACATCAAGTTCAGAGCAAATCCCCAGGCCAACTCAAAGAAAATGTTTGCAATCCTTTTTGTCCTGTAATCTTTATCATCATCATCCCTCTCCTCCTGTCTTTATGGAGCATGTACTTTCTGACCACCATTAAATGACACATTCTTGTGGAATACTCAGTCTTGTTAAAATCAAGTTTTGTGCAAGGGAAGAGGGGGAGGAAAAGTAGGGGAAAGCTTGTGCTGTAGGAACTGGAGAGAACAGAAAGGAAGTGTGTTAGTTGAGGCAGCAAAAGCGAAACCGAGGCACAGTTAGAACAAGACAGAAAACACACAGAGGGTAACATGCACGTCCATGGCTCATGTCTTACAGCTTTCTGTGGGCACATGGAACTAACATAAACCATAAACACGTGGTTGACAGGTCTGAGAGCTGGTTCCCAACGGGATGCGCAACTGAGGGCCAGCACAGGAGGGCCATGAGGATGCCCTGTCCACTGCATCTGCAAAGCTTCTGGGAAGCTGTGCTCCCTTCCAATCACTTCCATGTGGGGTCTTTTTATAGTGGTCGAGAACACATACTGCTCAATTAGCAAATGGCACAACAGTCTTTTAGCAAGCAACAGAATCCACAGCGAGAGGCCAAAGGGAAGCGGGATTTGTGGCAGCAAAATCCAGCCAGGGAACACTGGGAGAGGCTAGCAGTGCCCAGAAGATGGCGAGGCATTTTGTTCCAACTGCTCAGAAAGACAGAGAGCACCACCCTCAGAGGATGGGAGGATGAACGTCCCAGGCCGTGAGGAAGCCTCTCAGGTCCACAGCAAACTCTGTGGGGGGAATTCTGACCTCGAGAAGCACCCAAAGGTCAGGGTTCAACAGGGTTTGTCTCCTGTGCGGCAAACTGTACACGTCTCTGCCCTGTGGGGACTGGAGCTCTGTTTCCCTTCTTCTCAAAGTGTCGTGATGGTGCACCAGACTGGCCCTTCCCGGACATCGCTTGTCTTCCCCACTTCAACCCTCATCCACCAAAAGTCCTGCCTGATCACTCCTCAGTACGCCACACAGCTAAATCGCTCCTGGCCATTCATGTGGCTCTCTTTCCTGAATTTTAAAAAAGGTTCAGAATGGAGAGATACTGTTTCTCAGGTGGGTACAGAGAGTCAGCGTCCGTTTTGCAAGACAGAAGCTCCCTGGAGATGGATGGCAGCAACAGTCACCAACAGCGTGACAGTACTTACTGCTACTGATCTGTACAGTTACAAAGTTAGGCTGGCATATTTTATGTCACGTGTATTTTATCACAATTAAAACAAAAACAAAAACCAGCGTGCAGTTCTGTCACCCGGTTTTGGTCGAGTGGCCATTCCACAGCCGTGCTGGGTCACCCCAGTGCTGACCCTCACCTGGGGACTGAAGGAAATGCCCGCCATTCCTGCCCAAAGGACACCTGACTCACTTCTCATCCTCGTGGGAATCAGAAGAGAAAGATTTCACGACTCTGAAGTAAGACCTCCAGGTTCCTGGAATTAAAGAAGAAGAACGCAAGCCAAAGATGTCCGGAGACATCTTTCTACCTCGTGGTTTTCAGTTGAGGGGGCGCTTCTCCCAGACACCTCTCCCTCCACTCACTCAAAACAGTATCATTTTCATCATATACAGATGCTGTGAAAAAATGTTCTGCAAGGTCCTTGCAGACCTGGTCCCTTCCTCCAGGAGGTCACAGTGTAGGACATACCATTGTGGCATACCAGTTGAGGCATGTGGGCAACAGGCTAGCATACTAACCAGTATGTGAATGGGCAGTGATGCATTTAGCACGTGTGAGGTGAGGAGGACACACACATATGGGGAAAGTGACAGACTAGAGGCTGGAGGGAGAAGCATGCAGAAGAACCCAAGAGCTCCACAGAGCCTACAGGGTAAGGACAGCCCAGGTGGCTTTGAAGGCCTCGTGCACACACAGGCAGGTGTGGTCTGGGGTGGAGAGGGCATGGGGGGTGGGTATCTCATTCCTACTCGTCATCAAGACAATAGACAGAAACAGCAAACACCTGCAATGTGCTCATGACTCTCCTAAGGCTTCATAGACAGGAACACATCGAAGCCTCACGACCACTGGTAATATGCTGCCCACTGACAGAGAAAGCAAGACATAAAAAGCCTGAGTTCCAGAGCTGGCACGTGTGGGAGGGAGCCAGGCAGCCTTCCTAGCTCTTGGCCGTTGCTACACAATCCTGCTACTCTGAAAAAATGGCTGTCTGTACATCACTAGACAAGCAGAGAGGCCCAAGACATTCAGCATCATGCAGCATGTGAACTCTGCTCTCATTGTTTTTAGGGGGAGAGGCAGTACAGCTGGGCAGACACATCCTTCGATTCAAGTCAACTTGGGCAAGATGTCAGCTCTTTCAGCTACTTGCTATGTGGCCTTGGGTGTGTGAATTAACCTTCCTGAATATGGGTTATTTGCTGCATCTGTAATATACACTGTCTAGTGTATCTGTGGGGATTAAATCAAGTTCCTGACACATACACAATAAATAGAAGCAATTATTCACTCAGGTGAAAGCTCTCCAGAAAAGCATCTGACACACAGCCACCACCTAACAAACTAATCAAAATCCCATAATAAAGTAATAATGGCTGTAAGTTTAAACTGGCATGCAATAGCCAGTTCATAGCCAGAGCCCTACAAATCTTGAACAGTTGCTTTACCACACTGTTTGGGTAGGGATTCTATAATTTTTCCTAAGTGCTCCCCTGGGATAGTTAAGAACCAAGACACAAGAAAGAGAAAAGGGACAAATGTACAAGTTAGCAGAATGTTTTGCTTAAAAATATAGTACAAAAGTTAAAGATAAAAAAAATTGACATTTTATAATAGTCTTTGACTTTAGAAAGTCAAACTTTCTATAATTACTAAATCACATGTAGAATGGACACAGCCTCCACTGACCAAAGAAAGGATATAAATTGCATGTCACATCTTTACTCAGAGAGAATCCCTCTGACATCGTTAGCCTTCTGAAAGAGTGATCGCACCCCGTTATTCCCTCAGAATGAAGCCTGGTGACCAGCCCTGGCTGGTCCAGCCTCAGGGTAGACAGCTACCTCTCAAGGACCAGATAGCAAACTTCATACCCATTGTGTTTTGAACTCACATTCAAGAATGTAAAAATAACACTGGGAACTCCAAAAGGAAGGGAGGGGAATGAGGGTTGAAAGATTACCTATCAGGTACAATGTTCAGTATTTGGGCAATGGGTGCACTAGAATCCCAATTCCCACAATGAGTACATGTCCACCCATGTAACAAATGTGGACGTGTACTCTCGAATCTAATTTTTTTTGTAACAGATGATTGGCTTAAGATGTGGTATATATACACCATGGAAAGATGTGGTATATATACACCATGGAATACTACCCAGCCAGGAAAAAGAATGAAATCATGTCTTCTGCAGCAACATGGATGGAGCTAGAGGCTATTATCCTAAGTGAGATGACTGAGAAACAGAAAACCAAACACCACATTGTTCTTACTTATAAATGGGAGCTAAATACTCAAGGGCACACAGAGTAAAAAAATAGACATTGGAGACGTCAAAAGATGGAAGGGTCATGGGGTGAGGGATGAAATACTACCTACTGGGTACGATGGACATTATTTGGGGGATGGCACACTTTCAGCCCAGACTTCAACACTACTCAATATATCCATGCAACAAAACTGCACTTATATCCTCTAAATCTATAATTTTAAACATTTTTTTAAAGAACGTTTATTGTTTGGGAAAAAAAGAAGAATGTAAAAATAACTAGCCATGCCATTTAAACATGCACTGATGGACATTTTCCAGGACTGCATCACACCAGGATCTAAGGTAAAACAACAAGGCAGACAGGCCATGTGCAGACACCCCACCTCCGCTCAGAACGCAGGGATTCTCCTTCCTGGAGACAGACTGTATTTTTACAACAGGCTTTTCTATTTTCCTTACAGATTGCTTCAACTAGAACCACACAAACCAAACATCTGAAATAATGAGTCACCTATTGGCTGGAATCCGAAGCACCAGGTCAAACGCAGTTTAAGCCACGTCAGTGCTGAAAGGCAATCCTCATGCAGGGAGTGGACAGATGCCTGCCACCTAAACACAAGCCCTTTCCACTACAGTGGACAGTGTCCTGATGGTAGGAGGACAGTACCCGGAGCGCCTGTGCTACTTCTTTCCAAACCCCTCTCTCTGGGGCAGATTCCCGACAGTGAAAAGCCAGAAAGGAAAAATCTGAGCTCATAGCCTTTCTTCCTACAAGCACTCTGGTAAAAGGGAGGCTGAGAGAAAGGGGGTTTAAATGAACAATAATGGTATTATGGAATATTACTTTTGTTTGTGGATTTAAGTTAAATTTGCTCATGATTTGATTAGATATGAAAGTTAAAACATTCTTTTATTAGTTACAAAAAAAAAAAAGCAGCCCTCTCTCCAGCTATTGTCCTGGGCTGGACTGAAGAAATGAATTACAAAATATATAATAAATTATAAGCAACCTTCATGACATCTAATTATACATTTCTTTTCCTCTCTCCCCTCTCTCACAATATCATTATAATATCTATAATTAAAGTCAAATACTACTTGAGATGCATGCTACAAGATTACTTCTTAAAAATGGAAGGAGAGAGAGTTCTCATCCCAAAAGACTACCTTCGAGGAAACACAAGCCTGCTTAGGATGACATAGCTCCACATCTCATAGAAGCGAGCAGCTGCTCAGTGAGGGGTCAACTCTGATGAATAAATGCATGACACATGCAGGTATGAACAAATTAATGAGCATTTGAATGGAACAGCCTTCGGGTCACAAAGTACCAAGAATATTTTCCATGAGTCTCACAGTGTCCAGCTTTCCTTAACCTGAGTCTGGCTCACTTCTTCCAAAGCACACCTGACATGTGACAAAGAGAAACATGATACAAATTATTGACCTTCCTTGGGTAATCCTCACAACTCTTGTCTAACCATCCCAACTCCACTTAGGAGTGAAGGTGGCATGTGCCTGTCTGAGACCATCTACTAACAGTCATGTCTGACCTGTCCCAAAGTCAGGCCAGGCCCACCACAGTCCCAGAACCCAGCTAGAAACCCAGAAAGAAAAAGAGAATGTGAACAAGGAAATACTGTCCAAAGCAAGTCACATTCTGAAGCTGGTAGAGAATCATTTACAAATAAAATTCCAGGAGACGTGAATTCTTCCTCTGATGACAATGTTGACAGTTTCTTCTGCTCCCAAATTTTTGCCTTCTTCCTATTCAACCACAGATGTTAAGTGACTCTAGGGTGTCCATGTTCCACAGTCTATAAATTCACATGAAACTAAAATTTAAACATTTAAAAAGAAATTCAATTTGCAGTTACTGACTAAATAAGCAGAAGAGTAATATTTCACACACCAAATGATAATCTTGGGAGCAAAGCAAACTGCCGAGCTGGTTCTCAGCAATCTCTCCTGTGGGACTTCCAACTCATGATGACCCAGCACCAACCCCAGAGAGCCAGGCAAAAGGGCTAGAGCAGAGTGGAAGCAGCTCATCCCTCCCTGGCTTTGCATCTCTATGGCCTCAGGGACACCATGTCTCTTCCCCAAGATCCCTCACAGGAGCCTCTAAAATGAGGCATTGTATCAAATAATAATCTAAGTCTTTCCAGTTTTTTCCATTTTCTCCCCATTTCAGAGTTTTTTTGGTTTGGGGTGGGGGTTTCTACCTAGGATACTAACAGAAGTTTTTTCAATTTTTTTCTTGAACCCAGTTTTTTCCATTTAGGAAACTTGACATCTGTTTGTGTGAGACAGACGCAAGAAAAAAATGGAGACAAATACACCACAGCGTATCCAGAGCAGACTGATTCAACACGAGTTGTGTGGGGGAGCAGAATTGGAGGGGGAGACTGAAAAGAAGCTTGGAAAGTCAGAAACCTCTGAGACCCAACATTTCCTTCTTTTTTTTTTTTAAGGTACAGAACAAGAGAAAACTTGGGAAGGAGAAAGAAGTGAAGTAAGGGATAATAAGTGAGTTCAATGGTATTCAATGGACATTTACCACATTTACATTATGGTATATTATAGGAATAAGAAGGGACTTAAGTGAAGAACTCAAGGGATCTGTGATGGAATTCAGTGCTTCTCACACTTCATATGCATAAGTATCACTAGGGAAGCTTGTTAAAAATATAAACACCCTTTTCCCAAACACAATAAACCAATTTCCAGGACGCAGAGCCTAGAAATGTTTTTGATACTCACCAAAATTTGACAACCAAAAACTAAATAAGCCAAGATTTGAATAATGCAGTTAATACATCGGCACCTTTAAGCAACCCTGACTTAGTTATACAGAAAAAATACAGGTTAAGGCTGGGATTCCTACTCCCTGTGCCATGGTGCCCTGAAGAGCCCCAGTGAACTCCCAGGAGCACTGAGGGTCATCCCAATTGTTCAAGGAAGACACAGCGAAGTGCTGAACACAGTACAAACCACTAGTTCAAGTTCATTCTTAGTTAGATTGCATTGCATTCCTTTAGATGACATCATCTCTTTGTGAAACTGGGCTTTTTGCAACTGCTATGATAATAAGCCAAGTATCATTTGAAAATCAACATGGAGCAGGAAATGAGGGTGGGACTGTCCAACCTCATCCTGAGGTTTGAGAAGCCGCGCAGTGTCCAACAGGCAGATACAGCTCACCAGGAAAGGATGGCAGTTATTCAAGAGTAAGATAAGTTCTAAAACTTTATAAAGAGAAAAGCATGCTTTCTTTCAATTTACATATACTATTTTTTCAGATGGTACCAAGGTTGTTTGTATGTATCTACTTAATAAAAAAACTTATTTAGAAAAATAAATACTTATTTAGAAAAAATTATCTAGACACTTAGAACACCATGAACAGAGAAGTGTGGAATCTTCTGGGTCAAGACAACCTTACAATGAGATTATTTTACAGCACAATGACTTGATTCACTCCATCAAAAGACAGCTAAGTTCTAGAACACTGCTTTTCAAAGAATCTGAAATGAGGACAATAAATAGTCAGGATTGTGCATCCGCTGATTAGTCAGTAACTTCATGAATTATTTTCTTCCAGTTTTGTATCAAATAACATTCCAAAGTAGACATGCATAGATGTATTACCCTGTCTTCATAGTAGCATTATGACATTTGCGCAACGACTTCAAACATGGGTCTTGTTTATTTCACAAAATTTGAATATACAGTAATTTCAGTAACAATCTTGTGAGATAATCCAAGTCCAGTTATCCCTGGTTTTCAAGTACCAGGCCCAGGCAACGCTCAGTTCACTGCACCTGCTGGTCTGCCCAGGGCTACTCACCCCTAGCCCTTGGGTGGCACGGCCACACTGTTACACTGCATCATTCCCTTGTTCTCCCAGATGTTATGGACACAGTTGTATGTCCACAATTAACATAAACTGGATTTTGTTAGGGACTTACACAATTCCTAGAGATAAAAACTTCCCAAGATTGAAAGCCAAGAGTAAACTCTATTTCTACCATGTAGAACTTTATCAGTGGAGAGACACAGGCCCTGCTTGCCAGACCAGCAATTAAATGAGTAACTATCAAGGCATACTGCTTCGCCTTAGAATTTTGCCTAGTTGCAACTTGGTACAGTTACTGGTATACAATGGGAGAGACATCCTTCTGCATGTGTAGCTGCTACAGTCATTTTGAGTGCTTCACGTCCCTTGAATTCTGAGATTGTTCCAATTGTCTCCCAAATTACTTGCGGTTTCTGGAAATCTCTTTAGAAAGTGCCTGAAGAGACAAAATTGTTAAAGTGACCATTCAGAGTCAGCACTCTGACTAAAAGAAAATTTGACGTGAACAAACAAATCTTCATTGTGACTTTTTTAGTAATTTATCTCTTGCTTAGGTTAATAGTGACCAATCAATATACCCTTCAGAAAGAATGACTGCACAGGGAAGCAGAGGTGATCAAATAAAGGGAGTTTATTCATGGTGAACACTATTTTGAAAGACTAAAGTTGACAACATTGCATATACCAAACTCCTAAATACTTTTGAAAATTTTCAAAGTGAGGTTCTTTACTTAAGATGAACCTTTCAAGTCAAAAAACTTACAGATCTAGTCTTGCCAAGTGAGCCAACTAGACTCCAGTTCTAACAAGAGCTCTGTCATTTCATGCTCTTCTCCCAATAAATGGCCACACCAAGGTTTCAGAGTAAGGGTCACCAGAATTCTTCAGTTTTAGCGTTGTCGGTGATGAAAAGAGAAATTAAAATTACAAGGTGGGTCAAAAAACAATTTCTCTACATTCTGAATTTTAAAAATTAAAGAATAAAGCTTTCAGAGAGATAAATGATGAAGAATGCAGACAATATACTTAACGCCCTCAGAGACATATGACTAAGAAAATGCTAAGGAGGAAGTTGGTAACTAAAGTAAATGTTCTGGCTGAGAAAATTCTTTCCTCGGTGAAACATAAATAGCAAATGACCAGGACAACATTTTATTTTGGCCTGTGTCTGAACTCAAATTAGCCGTTAAAAAAAAAAAAAAGTTAACAAACTCCAAAAATACTAGAAAGTAAAAGAAAATCTCATTTAATCTACTCAACACTTGACCAGCAAGCATGTCTGCCCCAGCCCCAGTCAGAATGACCCTTCAGGCCTTGAGGGCACCCAAATTCCAAAGATCAAATAACAACAGGCAGGGAAGCCTCCTCCGAGGAAAAACTGTGAAAATGCACTTAAGCAGAACAACTCCTACCATTTGGTTTAGTGATGAAAGGAGGAATGAGGTGTCACTGAGGATGATAAATATTTAGACCCTTGACTTCTCTATGAGGATAAAGTAACAGAACAAATGTCTTTTCTTAAAGGGGTGATATGGTTTGCCTTGAGATCTATTAAGCTGAGATGATTCTGCCGTGTTCCACAATTGAGAAGGCAGGTCCCAGAGCCGATGATATCAAGAACCCAGAGTCATGGATCACTCACTGAATTCACCGACTTCCTCAACTCAGGGCAAGTTCTCACTAACAATGTGAATGATTCTCAGGTTTGTAAGTGATTCATGTTGAAGGGTCCCTGTGAGTTGGGTAGACTCTCCCAGAGGGATATATTTATACTTTAAGAACAAACTCATAAGGCATAAATCTATAAGACTATGAACTATGTCTGTACAACAAATTTATACCATCATTGAATTTGACAGCACTAGTTGGGGAAAAAAAACCATTCCAACTCCTCATATGTATTCCCTGTGGCTGGGCTGAACCTTGTTAGTTGCATTGGCTACACTCTGGTCAGGCCATTTGCAAATGTTCTGGAGAAACAAGGGAAGACAGAGAGGCTGAAGGGGACTCCTCCAACATTCAGCCTCCTCATGGGAAAGCCATTTCCCTCAGACTCAGAGTTCAGCAGCAGTGGAAACACAGCTTAGTCAAATATCCTTAGTCAAACTCTGCTCAACAGTCATTAATGTTGCTGTCAATATGAAGGTGCTCGTGTGCAGGCGGAATGTCTCGTAAAATCAAAAAATTAAAACTGTCTTTTAAAAATATATTAATGTGGACGAAATACACATACACTACTTTAGACTCCCACCCAACACTCATGAAATATGGTACCACATTTAAAAGAGGTTCCTCTGAAATTTCCAGAAAAGAAAGGCATATTTCATATACTCTGGAGAATGACAAATCATTGATTCAAAAGTGCACATAGGGTTAAAGGAGAAGATGATGGCGAAAAGGAGAAAAAAAAGGAAAAAAAATTAAGACCAAATTGTGTTGATACTTCTTTGACTTTTTTAAATTAGCTGGTCGAAGGACAGAAAGAGGTCTAGATTTCTGTTAATTGTCCCAGGAGAGTGAAAGGTGTGACACTTACAAAACCCAAACAACTTAAAATTCTTATCCATCAGCTTCTCTAAAGTCATTTAGAGATTAAGCTAATGAAATACAGGATTGAAAGAACACATTCTTCTCAAAGTCTCCTTTTTTTAAACCCAAACAAAAAAGTATGGCACCAAAAAAGAATGGTGTAAGTTTACTACCCAGTCATCGTTGACACTCATTAGATTTAGTTCTTAATTGTCCATCTTTAAAGAACAAACATCTCCCTGTAGGGGAGTCTGTCTGCCTCACAGAGACCCTTCACCATTAGTATTAATTCATGTACAAACCTGAGAATTCAGCCCAGGCAGAGGAACTCTGACCCAGAATTCTGCAAACCCACTCAAAAGGACCCCTAGAGCTCAAGACCTTTGGGGAACAACCTGCGAATACCACATGCAAGTTATCTGGAGGTCTACACCACAGGCCCTGGACAGAACAAAACACAGGAGCTCTCGTTTGCCAGTAGTTAAATAGCCCTGTGCCAACTAACTACTTTACAACACATTATCTCATTTAATTTTTACCACCACCCACAATGAAGCAGGTATTATTAGATGCCTTTTAGAAAGATGGACACTGAGGCTGAGAGGGTTAGTCACTGCTTTGAATTCCACTACACCGAACTTACTCACTTATTGGTCAGCCCACAGCAAGCAAAGTCTCAACTTAAATATCTGAAAACTCTTACTCTCTTATCAGTAAAAATGGTTTAAACCTCCAAGACAATTCTTCCTTCCAGTTGCTTTTTCCTCCTCAATATAGGTCCTCAGAGGGCTCTTGAAACAAATGGTAAGTAGCAATACAGAATAAGAGCTCCAGGCCAGGCTCAGTGGCTCAGCCTGTAATCCCCCGCTTTGGGAGGCCAAGGTGAGTGAATTGCCTGAGCCCGCGGGTTCGAGACCCACCTGGGCAACTTGGCGAGACTTCATCTCTATAATAAATAAAAAAAATTAGCTGGGTGTGGTAGCGTGTGCCTGTAGTTCCAGCTACTCGCAAGGCTGAGGCAGAAGATCACCGGGAGTCCAGCAGGTCGAGGCTGCGATGGCCGGGAGCGGCCACTGCACTCCAGTCTGGGCGACAGAGTGAGACTCTGACTCAAAAAAAAAAGAAAAAAGAGCTCCAAGAATCCACACCCTCCACCAGAGACTTCTCTTGGAAGAAATGCATGCTCAGGAACCCCAAGAGAGGAGGAAGAACAATCTGCTTAAAGATGTTTGCAGTAGCATTATTTAGCTTCAAAGTGAAAAGAGTTCAAGTGCCTTAATTTGAGGCTAGTTAAGTATATTATGACACACAAAATGATGAAATACTAAGTGGGCTACTCAAAATGAGCAGAATATGGTTAGTGCAGATATCAGATATCTGGAATATAAAATTATAATAATGCTAAATATCTTACAAGTAATAGTATGTGCCCACCACTTAAAACCACGAGATGATCCTACACAGAGATAATATCAGAAGCAAAATCAGAGAGAAATACCAATGAAAATTCAATCTCTGCTATAGTCTGTTGTTATCACAGTGGTAAAGTTACTGAAGAAACAGACTATATGAAAAGTCAAAATAGAGGCCAATAATAGATGCTATATGACCAAAGAAACTTGTATGCATGACATCACAGACACCCTGATCGTGGAAATTAACGTCTTAATTTGTGTTATGACTATATCTGTCTGCTCTGGTAGTATCCCTGGGGAAGCTGAGGAGTTACACAGTCCTACATCAGTGCTGCTCAGGAAACATGCCTCTAAACCTTTCTGTTTATTCTATTCCCTGCATTTGTGAACTCTCTAAATCCCTTCTATTTAAACCATAGTGCTAAACCACTAGGAGTAAAGATGTGGTGAATTTTCTAACAGAATGTACTTAACTTTATGTCTGAGCAACATGCTTTACACGTTAGTAATTCGCTGCATGAACCTGTACAACATAATATGTCTGAAAACTCACCTTTTTAACCTTGTTTCATCAGGAGATATCCATCGCTTCCCCTGAGAAAAGACTGTCCAGCCCCACTGCAGACTTTGCATGTGCTCTTGGGCTTCAAAAGCCAGATGCTGAAGCCATTGCTCGGGTAAGGTTTTAATCATATTTCAAACATTATTAAGGCAAGTCCTTTAATGAAAAGTGTTAGAATTAATTGTTCCATTGTCTTTGAGTGGCTATAATCAAACATTCTGCAGGACATGCAGGCAACCAATGTAACTTTAGAAGCTGGCAGGCAATAGGACCAGGACAGGCATGACGCACCATCCAACCTCTGACAGAACAATTCACATCTGGAACAAAGACGGCACAACAGAGGCATCAACCATCCTGGGGACCTGTCTCATGGGCCATTCCTCTGTGCCATAAGCTGCCAATCATTCCTCCCAACCTCTTTCAAGATACACACCAGGAATTTTAGGGTCTTTCTGTCATCATTACCACTCCCACGACCATGCGACCACCTGAACTGGACGTAATTTATACACATCGCCTTACAACAAATTTGGCTGCTAAGATGGGTGAAACAGACAAAAAGACAACCTTTATGCTTTTACTTTAAAGTACCCATTTTAATTAATCCACTCTCACTGATCTACTTTCTTTGATCTGTCACAAAATTTCACTCGAGAATCAAGACACAACAACCTGCAGATTAATTATCTTTGGATTAATCATCTGGGCATCTTAAAATTCCCCAGAATTTAATATAATCCAAAGATGAATCATCTCTCCATAGTATTGTCAGCAGACAATATTAATCACCTTACACTGACACTCTGCTGTGAGGTTCTTCCAAAGCTTTCACATATGCTATTTAACCCTCACAATCCCCGCATAGGTGAAATTTCTTTTGCCAGTCACATTCAGTAACACATTTTATAAAATTAACATCTACAATACGAAGTCTGATGAAATAATAAAATCAAACAGGTGTCATCAGCAAAAATTCTGTCCTAAACAATATTTACCAAGTGCCGACTATGCCCCCAGACAGTGTGTTTTTGAGTCAGGTTTCTTGAGGGAAACAAAACTTGACAAAATAAAAAATTTAACAAGGCTATATCAGCCCTCAACATTTTTCTAAAGAAACTGGCCCATGAACTCAAATGTCTGGGGCCCACTAGAACATTTTTATTGCACCTTGACTCTCCTAATGCCTACACAACCATCTGGTTTCAGATGAGCACCTCAAGAGGCAGCATTAACTTTTTTATGCCACCAGGGACAAGGCAGTGAATTATTGCTCAGTGCTATTTAATGTACAAGACAGAAACTTATTAAATGGCAATGAAGTAGTAATTACCAAATGGTTCCCTAGTGGCTCAAAAAGTCAGTAATTAAATACCACTTAAGATTGTGAGCTATGTAAAGGCACTAATGGAACAGTTCATTAAATGGTAACTTAGTGTCCTCAAAGGGTCATTTCCATTCAATTCTCCACGACCAAACATAGACAGTGGGGAAATCCAGCTGTCTGCAGAGAAAAAAGATTAACTGTCACCCAGTAGCCACTTCCAGCAGGAAACCGGTACTTGCTGGACAGCTGAGCAGCACGTTATTCAACATCCTCCTTGGAAGTCCCTGGCTGCACCTTGCAGCCTGTACACCAGGTATGGCAAGACAACCCAACACAGGCCACCTCGATCCGACTCTTCTACCAGTCACACCCAAAGTTGTGGTACATCTTCTCCCGTAGGTTTCTATTTTGTCATTCTGACATGAACAAAGGGCATTCAAAAATGAATTATGGTCTAACTACAAATTAAATTTGCCATATTTACTCTTAACAGCCTCCTCCAAAATGCCTTTTTGTGCATCATAGTTGCTCCCTCCCAGCTGGAGCCCACCTCTCGTTCCCATTCTATCCTAGACTGGCCCCTCATCACCTGTCCCTTCCCTCCAGCTACTGACCTCAGTGTACCCAATCAGATTTCAACAGGAAAAGTCTATCTCCTCTAGAAGGCTTTATCTGATGAGGAGATAAGAAAAATCTCCAAAAACCTCTTCAAATTCCAAATATGTTTACAAAGAAGACTGAGTTGGTGGTTTTTCCTTCTGCCTACATCTTTCTTGTTCCTGCCACAGTCTTAACAGGCCAGTGCTATCTTTGCTAGATCTGGGTAAGTCCAGACAAAGGGAGCACAGAATGAACGTTAGTGAAATCACTCTGGGCAGCAGAAGAATATGCACTTACAAAGCTGTTTAAGAAGATACGTGATAGCCTTATCATTAGATGAACTCAAGAAAATGCAGAAGAAAGATAAGTAATTAACCAATGAACTGGTGAAAAGTTTCAGGTGACAACCAGGGGATGGACAAATGAGATCAAGGAGATAAAGTTCAAAGAGGTGGAACAACAGGTCATTAATCACATGGATCTGGGAAAACTCTCACAGACCAAAAGAGCTGGAGAAAAGCTTCTAACAGAAACCAGAGACATCATGAAAGCAGTGCTTCCTTAGTGGGAATGCTAGAACACCCACCTGAAGATTCTACCTGCATGTCAGAAACCAGAGTTATTTTTTAAAATCCCTATCAAATTACAAAATAGCCTTTGCTGCTTTTAGTGCCAAAAAGCTCTCTTTAGCAAAGTTTTAGGAGCAACATAACAATATGGAACGACACAGATTGGCCAAAATGGAGATTAATAAAGAGCACTGATTTAATTATACAAACTCTGTGTCACAATTACTTAAAAGTCAAGCAAAGACATAACTGCATTCTAGAATAATATAAGGAAAATTATATACAGGATCTACAGTTTTGGTTTTTCATTACTGAAGCTACAAAATTAATCATTAAGTTTCTCCCTAATTAGTTATTCAAACTCTATTTACAAAAGAAAAAAAGTTTCTAAAAAGTTTGAGATATTTAAACATTTAAAATATATTAGAGAACAAACTTTAAAGAAAGTCAGAAAGAGACTTTCCTTCATAATGGGATAAGAACAAAGTGGCATGACTTTCTGCAAGTAGCTTGTCAACCTGTATGAATATCCAAAATGGTTATACTCTGACTAAGGAGTTTTGATCCATCTACCCTATAAAATGATAATTTGACAAAAGTACAAAGATGTTTAATGGAGCATTATTCATAACTGGAAAAAAATTCCATCTATAAGAGATTGGTTAAGCCGGGCTCGGTGGCTCAGCCTGTAATCCCGCGCCTTTGGGAGACTGAGGTGAGTGGATGGCCTGAGCCCGCGGGTTCGAGACCCGCCTGGGCAGCGAGACCTCATCTCTACAATAAATCAAAAAATCAGCCGGGCGTGGTAGCGCACGCCTGTAATTCTGGCTACTTGGAAGGCTGAGGCGGAAGGATCGCCGGAGCCCAGCAGGTCGAGGAGCCGCCACTGCACTCCAGTCTGGGCGACAGAGTGAGACTCCAACTAAAAAAAAAAAGAGATTGGTTAAATAAATGATAATATATCCATACAACAGAATATTCTTCAGATATTAAAAATGAGATGTCTCTAAATTTATGAACAAAAAGACAACCACAATCTGCTGTGAAGAAAATAGACAAAACAATGTTTTCTGATAGAATTTCCAATTTGAGGTTGTGAATGTGTATATGACCATCAAAATATGGGCAACCACTATCTCCTGAAGGTGAATACTGGCACAGTTTGCGCTTTTTAAAATTTTTACATAGTGTTTAAACTTTCTACAATAAGCATTTTCTTTTCTGAACGGAAAAGAAACCAGAAAATTATACTCCTTTCATTTTAAAGAGAAAAGTCATCAGTGCATCTTTTTTTTTTTAAAAAAAGAATCTTTCCATGGAGAGAAGAGCAGTCATCTCTTATTTATAGAACGAAAGTTTGCTGTCACACATCAGAAGCTCCAGGTGCAAGTGGCATAACCCTCAGGCTGATGACATGCCTGCCCTGGGCATAACCAGCTTAACCAGAGTCACCTGCCATGGTACGGACTCCACCTGAGCCCCTGGGACTGTCCACCAGTTGGTCAGCACATGCCCACTCCCAGACCTGGGTGGGCTCTGGGCCTCAGCTAGGGGTAGGCAAGGACAGCAGGGCCCTAGAGCAGGAGACATCACCAGGCCCTCTGCACTCAGCACATGCCCTGTCTGGAAATGGAATGGTACCAAAATGAAATTTCTTGGCTGGGCACAGTGACTTAAGCCTGTAATCCCAGCACTTTGAGAGGCTGAGGCAAGAGGATTGCCTGAGCCCAGGGGTTTAAGACCAGCCTGGGTAACTTGGCGAGACCTCATCTCTACAATAAAGCAAAAAAACAAATTAGCCGGGCGTGGCAGCACAAGCCTATAGTTCCAGCTACTTGGAAGGCTGAGGTGAAGGATCACCTGAGCCCAGTACATCGAGGCTGCGGTGGCCATGAATAGGCCACTGCACTCCAGCCTGGACAACAGAGTAAGACACCAACTAAAAAAAAAATTTTTTCTTCACAAAAAGGGAGTGGGAGAATAGAAAAGATGAGTGGTCTATTTGACTTTTCCACAGATGCAGCCAGTGAGCCCTAGCATGGTGGAGATGAGTAAGCAAGCCCAGCAAACCCCAGCAAAACCCCACCAGGGGTCCGGGGCCCACGGCACCCAGACTATGACATGTAGTGGAGGGTGGTGTGGGAAGAAGGGCCAGTGGGAAGGTCCTCTCCACATGCTTTATACATTTGAAAAGCTCAGGACATCAGCAATGACATATAACACAACAAGCCTATGAATCTAAACACAAATGCACTCCCGGAAAACTGAAAGCATCAGCAGTTCCACTGGTTCACACCGTTCTCAAAACCCATCTCTCTCACAATGAGAGCAGCTGAGAAGAGCAGCCCTGGCTACTGAAGTTACTCCCTCCCTCCCCCACCTCACCCCTGAGCATTCCTGAATGACTATTAATCCATTTGAACACTGTGGCTTTGGCTACATGCAGGGACTGAACCAATATTCTGACACTACCAGGTGGCAAAGCAAAAATGTAATTTGGCCATAAGCTAAGAAAGGAGCAGTGCATGGGTGTGAACAGGACAACTGAGTGTTTGTCCTCGGACAGCCAAGCAGAGCAAAGGAAGTGGACTCATTCAGCTAGGGGCTCACTTCTTTGTTACTGAAAAAAAAGGTATGAAAAACAAAAAAAACAAATGAAAGAGGTACAAATTCTTCTAAGACACTGGTCTTTTAAACCAAACAAAACACAATGCCAGTGTTCATTAAGCCAGAGATAGCAGTCCTTGCCCTGCCATCAGAGGGCTCAGGGCAGCATGAGCCCATAAGCAAACGCACTCACGAGCGAATGCGCCCAAGAGCAGAGGACCAGAAAGGCCTCAGAGCTGAAGCAGAGTGAACACAGGGGCTGGCGAAGTGGGCAAGGCGAGATCACCAGGGCCTAAGGAGTCTGGACAAGAAACCTGAATTTTATCCTAAATGTTGCAGGAAAAGACTGAGGAGTTTAAGCGAGGGGTGAACGTAGTCTAGTTTGCCATCTAATTTACATTTTTAACAATCCTGGCTGCTGCTGTGTATATTGTGGATCATTTGGGAGCTTAAACCTTAAGTTGTACTGATAATTTATTGCTAAAACTCAGAATATCCTGAGACCATAAAGGGATGTCTCTCTAATTTCATTTTAAAAGAAAAGTTCTCAGAATACACACATGCATGAGCGGTGTTTCACTTGTTAAAAACCCACAGTATATTATAAGAGGATCCATTCTAGCACGTGTATTTCTCTCTGAAACAACAAAACAACTATCTTTATTCTGGGGTGTTTTTTTCTCCAAAAGTGAACAGTAAGACAGAAAAAAATATATTTTATAGTAAAAGACTATGACATTGTTACAAATTAATGCAGTTAGTTGTTCATTGACAACAGAGCACTTCCCACTGACTATCTACTACTTACTATTCAAACCTCACACTAGGAAAACATTTCTTCTCAGAATAAAGAGATTTAACTAGTTGAAAATTGTATGAAAATATAAAAATGACCCAGTCTTTTGCATAAATTTCCCTTTAGAAATTAAAACAGCCACTAAAGCAAATCACAAGTACAAAAGATTATTTGATCTTTCCAACCTAGAATGCCACTGTAAGATCATTCCCCCAAAACACTGTAAATACGACTATGTCTCCAGAGCCTTCCTGTAACCAGACCGAGTGCTTTACAAATATCATCCTCATAATAACCCCATAAAGAGAGGAGAGTTTGCTATAAAAGTTCATTGGGCATGAAAACTTGGCTCAGCTATTCAACAGCTTGATCCAAAAGCAATTATTAAAATTAATTTTTAACAGCAACAAAAATAATTTGGCTGAAAGAGTAAACTAATAAGCAGTCAACTACCTACCCATGGCACATTTCCTCTGCACAAAGGCTGCCTTTCCTGGCCCCAGTACCCAGAATTGCTCCTATGAAACGGTTTCTGTAAACAGTAGAGGCCCTGGGGCCTGGTGCTAGGCGTCTTTAAAGCACTGGGTTCCGTTTTACAGCAGCACTTGGTCCTACACTTAAAGTACCCTAAGGCGGCACCAAATAAGTTGGGAAATAGTGGTTTCCTAATGCATTCAGGCTGAGCCAAGGGCCAAGCCAAGGGCTCACAACGCACTCAGGACAGAGAGTCGCCAGGCCTCTCTTCCCAGCCAGCCCAGCCATGTACCCACGGGTGATCCCGGGCTTCTCCTGGCAGACAAAGCACCAAAAGGATGGGGTGGATCTATGGAGCAAGCAGCTGTGCATGGAAGCTGGTGCAGAGAATGCCAATATGTCCTTTTCCAGGTTCCCACTGAGGGGCAAGGCCAACAAATGAGGTCCAGTCTACAGAATATACTACTTGAAGGCTATGCCTCCTTTACCAGCCTCCTGCCTCTGTTGTAGGCAAAGTAAGTTTCTTGGATAAGAAATGAATGCCGCTGGTTCTTTCAGACCATGACAGACTTGGAACATGCACTCATTTTTCTTGATTCATCAATCTAAGCTTATCCCATGTGCCCTAGAGGCACAGGAAGTGACCAGGCAAGCAGACTTTCCCACCTCTTCACAGCAGGGCATGGTGAGAAAAGGATTCATATGCCTGCTTGCTATCTACTAGTTGTGTCATGTATACAAGTTATAAGGACTGAAAATTAAGTTCACAAACCCATCCGAGAAAAAGTGCTACATACCTCGTTGCTAAATATCACTATGGTGACCTTCAAAGTAGTCCCCTTGGGAAGCTATGCACCAACGCCAGGGTCTAGTCCACCTGTCAAATATATTTTGGAATTCTTTTTCTGGAATGGCCATCAGAGCTATCATTATATTGCCTTTGATGTCCTGAATGTCATCAAAATGTCTTCCTTTCAATACTTCCTTTATCTTTGGGTAAAGAAAAAAGTCACTGGGGGCCAGACCAGGTGAATAGGGAGGATGTTCTAATACAGTTATTTGTTTACTGGTTAAAAACTCCCTCACAGACAGTACTGTGTGAGCTGGTATATTGTCGTGATGTAAGAGCTCTTTTGGGACCATTTTTGCACACACCTTTCTCATGCCAAGATTATCAATGAAGATTTTCCTGACTGTTTCTCCATCGATGTTTATTTGGTCTGCTATGCTTCTCACAGTCAGCCAATAATTTTGAAGCACAATTCAACGAATGTTTGCAATATTTTTGTCAGTTCTGCTTGTTACTCACTGTCCTGACCTCTCTTGATCAGTGACACTTTCTCTCCCCTCAGAAAAATGTTTAATCCATTTGTACACTGCTGTTTTCTTTATGGCACTATTCCCATAAACTTTGACCCACATTTCCCCAATTTCACTTCCATTCTTACAAGGTTTGACAAGAAATTTAATGGTGATTCACTGCTCTAACCTAAGCTCTGACGTTATTACAACAGCACAAAGAAACATGCAACAACATGAACACCCTCCACTCACATGTCGACATGAACACAGCTGTGAGACACTGATATACCAAGGTTATGAAACCTTACCAAGTTGTTTGGACAGTGCTGCCAAAGTAAGTGCATACTCGTACTATACTCACTGAGCCTCTGTTCCCTCATTTGTAAAATACCCCATAGGGTGGTTGTAAAGATTAACTGTGTCAATGAATGGGTAATGCCTGGCTTTGACGAAAGTCAAAGTCTCTTCTGCAATTTATGGTGGAGAAAAGGTCTTGAACTTTGATTTTAAACTGTGACTAGCTAACCGGGCTCAGTGGCTCAGCTTGTAATTCCCGCGCCTTTGGGAAGCTGAGATGAGTGGACTGCCTGAGCCCGCGGGTTCGAGACCCGCCTGGGCAGCGAGACCTCATCTCTACAATAAATCAAAAAATCAGCCAGGCGTGGTAGCGCATGTCTGTAATTCTGGCTACTCGGAAGGTTGAGGTGGAAGGATCGCCGGAGCCCAGCAGGTCGAGGCTGCGGTGGCTGGGAGCGGCCACTGCACTCCAGTCTGGGTGACAGAGTGAGACTCCAACTCAAAAAAAAGAACAACAAAAAAAACTGACTAGCTAAGATAAAACATGCTAGCAGAGTTGAGCAGTTAAAGCCCAACTGCCTGAGTCTGAAATCAGTTCTGACAATTACCAGCTGAGTGACCCTTGGGATATTACTTAAAGTCTTTTTGCTCTAGTTCTCTCATCTGTACACTGGGACTAATAATATTTCATGAGTTTTTGTGAGGATCAAATAGAACACTAACTGGCCCATTTTAAGTATCCAAGAGTTTATTTTCAATAAAATATCATTTGAATGAGTCCAAAGATCTTCTCCTCCAAAACAAAACAATCACAAAACAAAAACAAAGGTCTCCTCCCTATTCCTAAATTGTTTAGTCTTCTTTTTCTTTTTCTAAACATGAGCTCTATTGAGGCTCATATTTTTATATTTTCAGAGGCAATATTAGTTCCATCATAATCTTAAGTTCAACTATACCAAAATGATTTTAGAATACTTCTTAAAGATGTATAATGAAATGGGTGGAGTCTTGCATATAGTAATAAAAACAATAGGCTTGTGTACCAGGTACTGTGAGATATACTTGCATCAGTCTGATTTAGGACTGCCTTTCCAATTCCAGAGGTGAAGTTCAGAAGTATATTATTTTTCCTTAAAATGGTGAGCTTTCTCCAGTGGCTCAGATACTCATGGTATGAGTAAAGAACAAGCCTTCTCGTCATCTCTCACCCTCTGGAGCTCCCGTGGCAATGAGAGGAGGCACCCAAGTCAGAGAAAATGGGTAGCGCTGTTCTAGCATTATCTGTCTGTTGGGCCCTGCTTGCTAAGGGACCGGCTAGAAGTGCCCAGGGCACTGAGGGTGGCCAGACCAGATTCAGGGCCAGGACTGTCCAGGCAACTTCACCCACAAAGCTTTTTAAAACTTATAGCTGCCGGGCTCGGTGGCTCAGCCTGTAATTCCGCACCTTGGGAGGCTGAGGTGAGTGGATTGCCTGAGCCCGTGGGTTCGAGACCCACCTGGGCAACTTGGTGACACCTCATCTCTACAATAAATCAAAAAAATTAGCCGGGTGTGGTAGCACGTGCCTGTAGTTCCAGCTACTTGGAAGGCTGAAGTGGAAGGATCGGCCGGAGCCCAGCAGGTCGAGGCTGTGGTGACCAGGAGCAGCCACTGCACTCTAGTCTGGGTGACAAGAGTGAGACTCCAACTCAAAAAAAAAAAAAATTATAGCTAAACCTCGTCATCTAGTAATGTTTCTAACAGCTCTGGTGCCAAAATCAACACCCATGATCAGCAAGCATTCTTTGCAAGTCCTGCTCTTCAGTGGCTGTGGGTACTCTCTGGTGACCAAGGAAAGCAAGTACTGTTACGAAGTAGCATTTGCTGAGGGTGTCCTAGGCCCCTGGGAAATGCTGACCAGAGTTCTCTTACAAAGACAGCCATTTACTCCTTCCCAAATATCCTCTCACTATTCAATTCTTTGTTGGACATATTAACCACTCCCTCACCCTCCACATTTTGTACCTGATGAATCTCAGTCACAAGTTCAAAAACTTTCCCAAGATCACTATGGATAAATAGTAGAACTGAATTTGGGGCCACAGTTGTCCTTGACTCAAAGTCTGTTTCAAATCAGCATCCTGGCTGGCCTTTCTCTGAGTATGAAATAAATACAACCAGACCGTTTTGAAGGAATTTAAAGTTTTGAACCTGAGCACAGAAGGATGAAATTCACTGGCAATAGGAGGCTCTTGTCATGCAAACAGGAGAGTAATAATTAGTATCCAGGCATTTAGAATCTCTGGTCCCTATTCCCTGAGAGCCTTTGGTCTGGCCAATCCCCCTGTCATATCCAAAAGTTCCTGGCATGTAGGGAGGAGGAGAAGGGAAAGGAGAGAGAGGAGGGGAGCAAGTCCTGTCCAGGTTGAGAACCATTACAGTAAACAGAAAAGGAAATCAAAAGGACAGCAAGAACACTTAGACATGAAATACCTGTTAGCAAGTAAAGGAAGATGAAAAAAGGAAGGAGGGACCAAGGGAAGACACAGAACGGGTTTCTTCCCTTTTCCTGCATCAAACCTCACATGTTAAACTGGTAATTAGACTAAAAAGAATCCAAATTTTTGAAAAGTCATCAGGGCTCAGCAGCTAATAGAAAATGTTTGCCAAAAACAAATCCATATATGGTAGGCATTCCTTGTCAGCTCTTTCATAAACTCAGAGCACAATATTTCAAATTAACTTAGGACCAGCCAGACAATCGGCATAATCAGAAGCCCCTCCCCTTGTTCAGCCTCATTTAAATGATTCAATGTCCCCAAATAAAAATAAAATTGGATTCAAAACCTCATGCTAGAATAAGAACCTGTACTCTGTCATAAGGGGGCCGCTCACTTGGCTCTAGAGTACACATAATTAGAGATCAGGCTGATGGACACACAGAACTCCAACACCCCTGCCCCACTTCCAAGGCCTGCCCGCTCTTCTTAGCCATCCAGGAGGGCACCGCTCTGCAGAGACCATCACAGGCAGCTTCCCTAGAAGATGATATAGCAGCTGAGAGGTTACCTTTGCAAGCTGTGCTCAGACCCTCTGGGGCCATGGTGCCCAGTGGCAATCCAGGAATGCTGACAAGATTGTTCCCCCATCTGCTCTGTGAATGGCTGCCTGGCTCCTTCTCCTCTTGTCCTCCTTCACTCTGTCCTCTTTCTCTCTCTCCATCTTCCCATTCCCTTGGCAAATCCAAACTCTTTACCCAGACTTCCTTTTTAACTGCCTTGTCTATTGATTACTTTTGAAGACATATCACACAGAAATTGCAGAGCCAGAAAAGGATGCCAGCGAGAATTCCAATGCAGTCACGTCCAGATTTCTGAACACTATGCCAGGTGATGCTTAGCTCCCTAGTCCCTGTTTGGGAACTGATGTGTCTCAGAGAAGAAAGGAACCACTGGACTGCTGAAAGGATTCAGGATGTCTAAAGGACACATGGTTTTCACCGCAGTCCTTTGCAGCCTCTGCTGGAAGAGAACCGTTGCTCTCCTTGCAACCTGACAGCAGCACTTCCTGAGGTTAGTCTGACTCTTCTCACCAACACCAGCACCCATAGAGATGCACCTGATGTCTGCAACCCTGTCGCCCTGGACTTTGTTACATTTTGACAGGGCTCTGCAAAAAGGCAGCTTTCTCAGCTCACCTGCCCTGATTGGGAGAAAGATTCCCACGAGTGGGGTGTTACTTTGGACTTTCCTGGATTCTGAAAGAACTCATTATGTGAGTCTGAGACTCTGAAGTGCCCCAAGTCCCTTTTATTAGTGGTCATTAAGTCACTTGAAGAGCTTCTTAAAAGTACCAGTAGCTTCACATTTACATGAAAGCTATCAGTTCTAAGAGAGAACTGAGTCTGAATAATTATTTTTTCTCCCTGACCAGCTCAGCCTAAGGGAGAGCTTCTTCTGTCTGCTGACAGACACATGAACATCCATTTAACACCCATGAGTGCAATGTTTACAACATACATCTTTGCCGGGCTCGGTGGTTCAGCCTGTAATCCCGTGCTTTGGGAGGTGAGTGTATTGCCTGAGCCCGCAGGTTCGAGACCCGCCTGGGCAACTTGGCGAGACCTCATCTCTACAATAAATCAAAAAAATCAGCCGGGCATGGTAGTGCCTGTCTGTAGTTCCAGCTACTTGGAAGGCTGAGGCGGAAGGATCGCCAGAGCCCAGCAGGTCAAGGCTGGGGTGGCCAGGAGCGGCCACTGCACTCCAGTCTGGGTGACAGAGTGAGACTCCAACTCAAAAAAAAAAAAAAATGCTTCAGGAAGACTAACAAACAAGAAGCTTCTAGAGTAAGTTTTTCAGTAGAGCACAAGACTAAGAGTTGATGTTTTTTGCCTAGGGGTCATCTAAAACAACTTTTTATGGTGGTTTACATTTTGTAGGTCAGCAATTTGGGCAAGGAGCAGCTAGGTAAAGCTCTGCTACCTGTGGCAATGGCAAAGGTCACAGGCGGCACTTGGCTGTGGGTGGTGTGTGTCTGCAGGACTCAAGAGGGCTGCCTTCGTATGTGGGGATGGCCAGAAGGCTGGGTTCCCTGAGACCCTCTCCCTGCACGACAGCCTCAGTGCAGTCAGACTCAAGGCTTGAAAAGCAGTGTTCTACCAACAAGACAGAAACCCCATGGTCTTCTATGCCCTGGCCCTAGAAGTCACATGGTGCACTTTTGTCATCACTACTGGTCACTACTCAGACTCAAGGAGAGGGACCTTGTTTTAAAATCCGGAACTTTCCAGTCACACTGTATAAAAAAGTCTTCAAAAACTGTGACGAAGGAAATGAGCACATTCACTCAGAACTGCCTCAGGACCTAGAGCCAGAAAACTGGTCAGAGTCAGAAGGAACACAGCACAATGGTACTGCACAGACCTGGTTTACAAATTGGCCATGAGCCCCACTATCACCAAGAAACTTTGCACCAACAAGGCCAAGATTTGTGTCAATAGACCACTTTTCTTTGCATGGCTTTGGCCTTTAGAGATTTCTAGGAGACGTTTCACTGAGGCTGCTCTCCCTCGAAGAGTAAAATCTAATGCCGTAACTAATTGTCTCTGAGTGAACCTTAACGGTCTACACTCCCTAAGCCTCAGGGTTTTTATTTTCCTGTATTCACTCAATCATAGAAAAGCATGACCATCTAGGCAAGGACCTAGAACCAACATTATCTAAAGGAGTAGCAGACTGAAAGCCTCACCCCACGCCCATGCCGGGACAGTTGTTCTCACCCCAACAATTCTGCCCCGTTCCCTACCCCAGGGCACATTTATTCGGCAAGGTCTGGAGACGTTTTTGTTGTCAGGCCTGGGGAGGCAGGGCACTACTGGCATCTCATCGGTAGAGGCCAGAGATGCTGCTACATCCTGTGATGTGGGGCCAGCCCCACACCAGGAATCACCCAGGCGCAGGCCGCAACATAAGGCCAGGGAGACTGCTCCACACACACGCTCAGTGGAGCAGACCCCAACCCCACAGCTCCAAGTGTGGTGTTCTTGCTCCCTATTTGTGAACCATGCACGCATCTTTTACTTTTCATGAGCTAAGTGCATGTATGCTGTTGCTCCGCTGAAATCTCTTGTTTTTTTTTTTAAAAAAAGAGCTCTCATACTAAAAGCCTGAAAACCGTAATTCTCATCATGAAACCATTCTTCAACTTAATCTCTGAGTCACATTTAATTGGATGGACCAAGCTCATCAGTCATACTGAAAACACACACAAAACAAACCTTAAAGGACTCAGTCTGCAGTGAAGCCTATATGCTCTGGTCTTTTGTTTATTAAAACAATGAGCTGAACAGCGTATGTATGCATGGATGCAAGCATGCCAGGAGAGGAAGAGAGATTAGTAGCCGCTCCCCCAGCCAGCCAGCGCAGGTGCCTCATCTGTCACCTCCCCGCAGGGGAACAACAGCAACAATGACACCCATCTGGCCTAATCCAACCAAACATACCCTTGGCCTCTGCCATCCGTCCCCAAGGTGGTGTAGATGCCTTCATGTCTCATGAGCTACTTGCTTCTCTGCAGTAACACCCTCGCGCATGGTCTGCTCTGTCTGTGGCCGTCACACTTTGGTTAATACTTACAAATCAAAAGTTGTCAAGGGAGCAGACGGAAAACACCACTTACGCCTACATTCACCTTTGGGGACTCCTGACGGTCATTTTTATTGGGTCTTTTCCACCACAAATTTGTAAAACGATTTCCTACTTCTAGACACTAATTGCTATTTTCCTCTTAAAACAAGGTTTCAATGGCACCAACACATGGCACATAAAGCCACAATTCCCTCAGTGAGATAAATTACTCCGATGCTGGATTACTCTGGCGCAAACTGCAGTGCAGGACTGTCAACAGGCCCGGCCCATTAACAGTGTGTAATAATAAAAACAACAACAACAAAAGTGTGTGATATGTTGCTGTTCTCCCACAACTAACATAAATACTTTCTATATCATTTGGGGCTTTGTCCCCTTTCCAACCAAGATGCAGGCCCAGGAAGTAGACTCTAACAGCCCCACAAAGCAGCTTGCCCCAAGAACAGCCCTTATCAGCAGGTGTTCCTCCCAAGAAACAAACATTCTAAGAAATCTGACCACAGGGCTATTTAACTTTTTAAACGACTATTAATTTTAACTCACATCAAAATACACACCCCAGAAGTCCCTTGATTCTAAAGGCAGAGGAAGCCTGGCAAATGCCAGTTTCCAGAACTTGTGAGCTGTGGAGAAGAATAAACATGGCATGGAGGAGGTCCAGGATGCTCAGGCAGAAGTTTTGATGTGTCTGAGGCAGCACCAGCACTTAAACACACTACAGGACTCAAATAGCATCAGTGGCCAGATGCTCTGAGCACCTGGCTGAGGGGCAAGCTAGGAAGACGCTGTCTCAGGAAGCCCGGGACTTGCTCCAGTCAGGAGATCAGCGATAGCCACCACTTACAATATGGCAGGAATGCCTTACACAGGTTTGCTTATCTCATCCTTGCAACAGTTCTTCGAAGCAGGCACAATTATGCCCACTTTACAAAGGAAATTAAGCCCTGGAGAGATGAGTCACTTGCCTAAGGTCACAGGCCTGGGAGTGAGGTGCAGAGACTGGCCCCCAGGTGGGTCAGACTCAAGGCTGGGTCTTCCCAACACACATGCTGCCCAAACTGTTCAGTCCATCCACACTGTGGCAGAACAGGTCACCCAAGTGCTCTCCTCCTCCAGAGATCCCAGCGAGGCTTGCTGACATTTCTTAATTGATAAAACATTTAAAGAGGCTACATAAGCACCAAATAAAATCTAATCCTGTGTACTTAATCATACATTTTCAGGCTGCAGGAAATGCATGCTGTCTAGATTCAGGATGAGTGGGGCTGTATGTCAGGGACAGCCTGGCTCAAGAAAGGACCAGACAACACAGAGACAGCCTCAGGCCCAGCCTGGCTGGAAGAGGCACTTGGGACTCTAGTGAAGCCCCTTGCAGGATCAGGCCTGACAGACGGAGGACTGAAACTGGGGTGAGGACTTTATCCCAGCTCTGGGAAAAGGGTTCACATAGCAGGGGAGGAAATCAACTGGAGAAAACAGACAGTATAAATGGAAGAAAAGAGGGGACACATCAAAGACTCCTCTGACTTGTGTTTTAAAATGGGAGCAAATTCTTGCAAAACAACCACACACTTTGATTCTTACATTCCTTCTCTGTATAAAACTGTACTAAAGTGATTTATACCTTATTTAGGGCGCAATTAATAGGTGCATATAAAAAATAAATGCATATATTCTATTTCACTTTGCAATAAGAAAACCATGTATATGAACCAGTCGTCTTGCTTATGGTCATTAGTTTTTACAGCAAACTGGAATCTTATGAGTAAGAATTCCATCATATTAGTAACATTGATATGTATAGTGTGAGTTGGAATCCTATGAAAATTAATACCATCACAGTTCAGCACTGAATTTTGTAAACATCATTGCTATTATGTAAGTCTCCATTAACTTTCTTTCGGTCACTGTGGTTACAGACGCCCATAGATTGCTACAAAAGAGAGAGAGAGAACTACTGTATTGAAATGATGTCACATGCAACAGTGTAGGTATATAAACTGAACAAAAAGTGTGTTTCCTCCCCAGGCAATGCTGAAACACTTTTAGATTAAAAGGTACCTTTGATACCAAGCAGGTACAGTGACTCATGCCTGTAATCCCAACATTTTGGGAGGCTGAGGCAGGATAGTCTGAGCCCAGGAGTTCAAGATCATAGCAAGACCTCATCTCTACAAAAAAATAAATAAATAAAAACAAATAACCAGGAATGGTGGTGCTTGCCTATAGTCCCGGCTACTCAGGGGGATGAAGTAGAAGGATTGCCAGAGCCCAGAAAGTTGTGGTGAGTTGTGATCATGCCACTGCACTTCAGCCTGGGCAACAGAGTGACTCAAAAAAAGAAGGTACCTTTTTCTCAAATGCCCTCTATAAAAGTTCAAGGCTCAGAGTAGGGGAAGGTGGATGCTCCTACCTCACTTTTGTTTGTACTTTCAAAAATCCTAAAGAGAAGAATCAAGTTTCCCCTCCCCATTTAAGTGAATGAATGAAACTAGAGTTTCCGAATAAGTCATTTTTAATCAATATATATGTATTGTTTCTAACCCACATGATTTTGCATATAAAATATTTGAGATTCAAGTAAATATTCACTTCCAAAGCACCACATAGCACCACATAACACAAGCTCACAAATAACTACATCAGTGCCAAAGAACAGCCCCAGGGGAAGTTCACTCACCAGACTATGAGGGCACTGCCACAAAAATCACTCCCCAAGGCCTGATTTTCACCAAAGAGCAAAGGAACAACTAATGCCACAAGTTTAAATTCGCTCTTTTTGTTCAAGCTCTAATAACCTAGACAACAGTATTAAGTCTTCTTGCTGTGATGGAAACATGCTCAGATCTACTTCTAGTCTGCAGGAAGCCTGCCAGCTGTGGATCAGTAAGCCCTGTGACCTTTAATCCAGAGCAGAAGCCACAACACAACCGATTCTTTCTATAGCCATCAATTAGGGTCTGACCACTGTGTGTCTACTGACCCACCAGGAGAGAAGCTGTCTGCTACATATTTCCTGGAGAGAAGTAAGGAGAGATCCTACAAGGTAGGCATTATCAGAAATCAGGTGAGTCAGTGAAAGGGATTTCTAGAGGCGGCACAGCAATTCCACAGGCAAGAGGTCAGTGGCCAAGAATTTCAGAGAAAGAACTCTCTTCCCCTAGACATCAAGGCCAAGTGGTGAGACCTGAAGGCCACTTTATTTTTTAATTTTTTTTTTTGAGTTGGAGTCTCACTCTGTTGCCCAGGCTGAAGTGCAATGACACGCTCACGGCTGCTGCAGCCTCAACCTGCTGGACTCAGACAATCCTTCGGTCTCAGCCTTACAAGTAGCTGGAACTACAGGTGCAAGCCACCATGCCCAACTAACTTTTTGTTTTTATTGTAGAGCCGTGGTCTCGCCAAGCTACCCAGGCTGGTCTCGAACCCCTGAGCTCAGGCTCCCAAAGTGCCAGGATTATAGGCTTGAGCCACTGTGCCCAGCTGCCTGAAGGCCACTTTAAAGAGACACATCCCGAGCCAGGTTGGGGATCAGAGTGGGGGGATGGAACCTACCGGGAAGCGAAGGGCAGATCCCAGCCTATCTGTTCATCTTGACTCCTTCAGGGAGGCCACTGCCCAGCTCCAGAGGGCCCACACACAGACCCCAATGTGAAAGGCCAAGAGCTGAGTGGTGTGGCCCTGCCTCCCTCCTGCCTCAGCCTGAGCAGGCCTGTCTTCCCCTTAGCTTCACACCAACTTCCAGGTGCCAGTTTGATTTCGCTACGTCTCAATTTTCTAATCTCTGTATCATCTCAAGAAAGCCTCAACTACATAAAAGCTACTTGGCACCACTTCTTACAGACTTTCAGCCTATACCTGTCTCAGAGCACTGGATTGGGAGTCAAAGGTCGTGTCTTCATTTACACCATTCATTCACCTAATAGATGGCATGAAGTCATGAGCAAACAAGACAGGCTGTCCTCATGCACTGAAGTCACATTAGAAAGTGTCTCAAACAGAAATTAAGGGCCTAGAAAGGAGCTCTGTGAAGTCCCTTCCAGTTCTCCTACTCTCCACTCTCTGCACTGGTGCCAAGAGGGGACCTGAAGCATTCTGGACTGTTCCGCTTCCCTGAACAGATGCTATTTAACGCCACATACATACAGCTCAGCCTCAGCCATGTGACTTATCTCCATCCTGCCAACCATAAACTGCACATTCTCATCCTGGAGCTTACTAGACCAACAGGTGCCCTGTCCAGCTGGCCCACTGGTGTACACATCTCAGGATCCTTGGCACAGGGGCCCTCACAGCCACACCCCTTCCAGGCAGAGGAAATCTAGTTCCTTCGGACCAAAACGGCAAAAAAACGGGAGGAGAGCTGCCAAGCCTTCCTCACATGCTGCCTGGGTTTGTTTATTTCTCCTTCATCAACTCACATCATTTCTGACACTGCACTTCAACATCCTGAACACAGCCAGAGAGAAAAGCTTTTAAGAGGCACTGAAGTGCAGCCAACTTCTGATTAGCCACAGCCACGAAAGAAAGGAACAGCGCATGGCCCAGGCAAGAGGCTTCACCTCCAAGCACTGCAGGGGCAGAGATTCTTGTGCAGAATGTGGAGAAGCCTGAACAGAGCAAGTGAAAACCTTCCCGCTCTGCTGCACCCCCAGCTTCCCCTCAACCACACCGCAGGAAAATGCTTGGCTGGAGTCTTGCTTCTGGGAATTCCCGAGGGCACCACATCCACCGGAAAGGAAGGTGTCCATGTCTCCATCATTTGCTTGTAGGGGGAACATACCAGCTCCTGAATCCACCGGGGAATGGACCTTTACAAGTACTATATAAAACTAAGCTACGACTAAATGCACTTAACAGTAAGTAGTTAAAGTTTCTACGAGCACATCTCACAAGAAGTTTTCTATTTTCCAGTGCTGAGTTCAAATATATTAAACAGAAATGTGTACAGTAGAGAGGAAGAAGCTGTAAACAAGAGAGCAATCAGACACAAGGCAACACGTGTGTGAATAAACACGGACCTGGAAAAGACTGGCCCAGAAAGAAACAGGCCCATGAGACACAGAGACGCAGCTGGCAATGTCTCTGTTCTGATATGCAAAGGCACTCCAGAAGCCAACCAGCATATGCTTCGGACTGTATCAGACACACAGACAACCCTTCCCCTCTTCCTTCTTCAGCCTCCCTCACTTTCCCTAGCCACTTCCCCATAAGAAACCAAGCTGCTGGGAGAATGGTGTCAGCAGGTAGCTGGCACAAAGAACTGGCCATCACCATTCCTCTCCCTTCTCTTGGAGGAATCCTTAAGGCTCTTCCTCCTCTCTTTGCTCCACTTCTCCCAATCATGATCACAGAGGGCTCCGTTTGAAAGTCGGAAGTCCAGAGATGTAATTTGGATCCCCGCTTCCCTACTGGGAGATCCTGGGCAAGTCACAGAGCCTCTCTGTCTCACATCCTCTCTGCCTGCTCAGCAGGACTTCACAAAACCATGATGTACACCTGCTCCGTGAGCAGATGGCACCAATCAGAGGTGTGGGCCCACCTTTCTGCTCATGCCTGCCTTGGGGTGTGACTCTCTGAAAGGCGCTCAGCTCCAAATAAATCTCGCTGGAGCAGAGGGCTGGCAAGCCTTCTATAGAAGTAAAATCCCAACTCTGCAAGCGCCCACCTTTCTGGTAGGTTTCTTCATGCTCAGCTTGAGGCCATGTTCCTGAGGAACTGGGAGAGTCGTACACTTCCCCAGGGCTGAGGAAAGCAATCTTAAGCCTACTAGGAGGGAAGTGGACAGCTCCTGCAAGGCCCTGCTCTATCCCCAAGTGCCATCTCGCTTGATAAAGATCTCAAAGGGGCTAATGAAATTATCTCCTCTGCCTTTTATTCCTCAGTAACAACCACAAAATTAGATAAAATGACCCCCTGCTCCTCTAATTTAGGGCATACTTTATTACCTCCAATCCCAATTCTCTCTCTTTTAAACTGATGAGACCCTGAAGACCCGCAGGATTAGTAATTGACAGCTTCTTCCTCCCCGCCTGCTCTCCAGAGAGAGCATCTCCTTCCCCCAGGGTGGGGTCACAATCAGTTCAATCTTCATGCTTCAGAGACAGACCCTTTGAACAAGATCAGATGTTTCCCCACCCCTGCCTGGTGCTCCGCTCAAAGGAGCAGCGGCCCTTCCACTGGAGCATTTGAGTCAACTCAGCCAGAAAGGCCACAGCAAAGAGGAGGTCAGTATGGTTAATTGTCCACCAGGCTCACACACAGGCCCACTCAAACCAGCACCTTGGGAGGGCTGGTCACCCCCATAAAATGCTAAGTGCACTTTGAACCCAGGAACAAGGAGAATGAGAGCTATTTTCCCTGGCCTGCTGGGCGGCAAGGAGAGCCTCAGCTGTTTGTTTTCCTTTCCAGATCGTGGCCATAAACGGAAGAAGGGCTTCTCTGCAGTAATGTCAGGCAAACAGACGAGATGCAGGCGAGAGAGCACCAGAGCCCACCCGCCCGCCTGGAGATGGAGTAAAGGACACATGTGCAGAGGCAGACGATGTCTAAAGGGAGCCGACCAAGGTTCCCAGGGTTCCAAGAAGGAGCCTGAGAGAACAAGATTCCAGAAGCCTCAGTCACTGCTCAATATGTGAATGAGCTACAGGGAAAATAAATCATGAAATGCAGAGTATTTACTCTTTATCAGTAAAAGAAATGGAACCGGGCGTGGTGGCTCACGCCTATAATCCCAGCACTTTGGAAGGCCAAGGTAAGAGGATTGCCTGAGTCCAGGGGTTCAAGACCAGTCTGTGCAACTTGGCGAGACCTCATCTCTATAATAAATCAATAAAAATTAGCCAGGCATAATGGCACATGCCTATAGTTCTAGTTACTTGGAAGGCTGGGGCGGAAAGATCACCTGAGCCCAGTAGGTCGAGGACATGGTGGCCCTGAGCGTGCCACTGCACTCCAGCCTGGGTGACAGAGTGAGACTCCAACTCAAAAAAAAAAAAAAGGAAGAAAGAAATGGAAGAGAACACTTCCCCCTGTCTTTTGCCCTTTTGGAAAAATTACTGTTATAACTACTTATCCAAAGGGTCTCCTTCTAATTCAGGTCCATAATCTTAAAAAAACCTTAAGGAACAGAACAGTCAATTCTTAACTGAAAGTGAACAGGAGAGTGATAAAACACCTCTAGTCCTTCTATAAGGTAAAAAGACTAAGACAGTCCATTTAAAATAAACATTTCCTAGAAACCAGTATCTGTAAGCTTTTTCCAAATCAATAGCAAAATGGTTACAGTGGATAAGACAAACCAGTCAACAAATTATAACTGACAAGCTATCTGATCCAAGTAAAAAGTGGTTCCTAAATTATGCATTGACTGTTCTAGAAATGAACTACAGCAAACTCTTCTTGAGGTGTCGATATGTGAGCGCAGTTTTGCAATGAAACTTGAAAGGCTATTTTTGGAGACTTTGCTTCCTCTTTAAGAAACCATAAATGAAGATAAAGGTTTCACCTTAAAAAAAAAAAAACCACCAAGAAAGGAAGCTGCAGGGGGGATGCGCCATTTACTTATCTGAGTACAGGTACCTGGTTCCCAGCACTTTACCAATAAAGGCCACTGTCAGGCAGAGCACAGTATGCTAATGGCAATGATGTCAGAGACCAGCAGGTCAGCTGCTGTGTCCACTAGTTGCCTTTGGTCTGATTGCTCCCAAATGTCTACCCTGGACACAAGAGGCCCATACTAGACAGTGTCTTTGGATCTAGGGCAATGCACCCAAACAGCTATATTAAAAACATATTCACCCTGATTTACAAATTCAACTGATGATGACACTAGCAGTCTCATATTCAATAAACAGTTTTATTGAATATTCAGTAAACAGTTCACTGAATGAAAACACAGTACCTTATTACAAGTCCAAAACACAGATTAAAGTCCAGAGGCACTTAGGAAATGCAGGAACTATATCACTTCTTGGATTTGCTCAAGAGGATGATGTGGGGCAGTTGAGATTCAAGGAGATGAGAGCCCTCTATGAAGTGTACCTGAATGTACACCAATGGTGAGCCACCGTGTGCAGGAGTCCGGCTCAGTAACTCGAGGTCTTGACCTACCTCACTGTGGTTTTTGATTTTTTTTTTTTTTTGAGTTGGAGTCTCACTCTGTCGCCCAGACTGGAGTGCAGTAGCCGCTCCCAGCCACTGCAGCCTTGACCTGCTGGACTCCAGCAATCCTTCCGCCTCAGCCTTCCGAGTAGCCGGAATTACAGGCGCATGCTACCACGTCTGGCTAATTTTTTTATTTTATTGTAGAGATGAGGTCTCGCTGCCCAGGCAGGTCTTGAACCCGCGGGCTCAGGCAATCCACTCACCTCAGCCTCCCAAAGGCCCGGGATTACAGGCTGAGCCACCGAGCCCGGCGGTTTTTGATTTTTTAACCTGATTAGAACTGCTGAAAACAGGAGGCGCTGAGCACCAGCCATGTCCCAGTGGTGGGTACTCCCCGAGAACTGGGCAGTGTGAAGACCAGACACCAGCAAATGCCCTCAGCTTCTTTAGGGATAGTGCAACACAAATAGGAACATCTCCAATCCCAAAGACTGCTAAAACCCACTCATATCTTAACATCTCAGTTTCTTCATTTCAATGTATTTTCTTAGCTTATTTTTCAAGTATGACAAACAAACGGATTCCACGGAGGCTAGACATTCCTGGGCAAAGCTGAAATCCTCATTCCACCCAAGCTCTAGGATACTTTAAGGCCATGAAGAGGGTCAGCTGGGCGTCAAGTTTCTTTTGCTGCATTGTCTTTCACTAAATTCTCCTTCAGACAGCTGTACACCTGGGGCTCAGCACCAGGTAGAAGAAACCATGGATAAATGACTATGCTTACAGGCATTTGCAGGCTAGGTACTTCCACTAGGCCCTGGAAAGCACATGCAGAAACCAAAGGACACCTTCCTTCTTCTGCTTTAATGGTGCAAACACCCAGCAAAGCAACTGGGAAGGCTGAACGGTGAGTAGTGTGATGTAAAAGATGATGACAGGCACAAAACCGCAAGACCACATTCTCCCATGTGACAGGAGCTTTGGTTAGATTTAAGCAACACCTTCAGACTTCAGAACATTTAGCTACCCACCAGCTACTGAAAGGACCCAGGTCCCATTCTGGTTCCAACATCCAAGTGAACCATGGCCCTGCGGATACCTTCCCCCAACCTACAGGATGATGCAATGTCTCCAAGCACCCAATGTACTAAGAAGTATGAGGAAAACAGAAATGCACTGATTTTAAAAATGTTAATAAAATTACTTAAACCAGCTGGTCTCGGTGGCTCAGCCTGTAATCCCATGCCTTTGGGAGGCTGAGGTGAGTGGATTGCCTGAGCCCGCAGGTTCGAGACCTGCCTGGGCAACTTGGCGAGATCTCATCTCTATAATAAAACAAAAAATTATCCGGGCGTGGTAGCGAGCGCCTGTAGTTCCAGCTACTTGGAAGGCTGAGGCGGAAGGATCGCTGGAGCCCAGCGGCCACTGCACTCCAGTCTGGGAGACAGAGTGAGACTCCAACTCAAAAAAAAAGAAAAAAAAATTACTTAAACCTAAACTGTTTCTTAAAACAAATCCTCAAGGCACTGAGAAATATTATTTCCTTAAGGCTGCTGATTGGGAAAGTCTATTGTTCTTGAATACCTCTACGTTTAGATATACGTTGTATCCTACAGTGGCCTGTGTGCCAGTGGCTGCACTGCCTGGGGCTTCCCAGGGTCTGGCTGACAACTGTGTGTTTCTTCAAGAGTCTAAACTCCTATGATATAACTACATGATGGTAAATTCTCCACTGCCTGTGCTAATGTGAACCAACAACCATGTAATTTCTCCAAAGGCACTCTACAAATCATTTCATTGGTTTAGGAATACATTATGATTTTTTGTGGCTATACCTTGGTTTAGTTCATTAGGGCATTTTTCTCAGACTAACATTTTCTCATTTATTGAAAATCTGTTCCATGCCAGGAGTCATGCTAAGTGGGAGATGGTAGCAAAAGAAACTCACAGTCTAGAGGAAAAGATGTGCACAGACAAGTAGGCAAAGCTCCCCATGACAAGGGCAGCATGCTGTGTGAGCAGAGATGCAGCCATTCACCTGCTGAAAACAGAAAAGGGCTATGCTCCAAACAGACTCATCCAGTCTGACAAACAACAGGTGAAATGTGGGCTGGATCTTAAATGAGGAAAAGGATTTCTAAAGCGCCAACCCACACGGAGGAAAGAAGTGTGTTGGCACACAGGAGAGAGAGCTGGGTGACAGGATCATCCATGCCCAGGGGCAAGCCGGCTAGGAGGGAGCTTCTCTAGGAGGCTCCCAGGGGAAGCAGGGGCCCTCCACACCTACTAAGAGGGGATGCTGCCCCACTCTTGAGGATTTTCCTTCTAAGGATGAGAATGTTGAGAAGCTTTCAGCGTGTACTGACATAACTACAGTACTAGGACAACCCACCTGGGCACGGGCAGTCCCAGGATCCAATCCCTTACCTGTATGCTATGCCTCCTAATGAAACACAGAAGCCACAGGTCAACTGTGAACTCGAGAGTCTGCTTCCCAGCTCACCTGAAAAACAACAGGAAAAAGCCATTTTTGTTTACCTGGTGTAGCCAGGCTTTGAATGGTCCCAGTAGAGACTCTAAAGACCATGGCTAGGACTCCTTGGTCTCAGAAAAGAAAACCTGGCCAAGGAGTTGGCCCAAACAGACCACGTGAGGATCCTGGTTTTAAAACCCAGTGTCAGGGTAACTGTGCCTCAGTTTCCACCCTGTAGTCCCTACCCCACAGAATGATTAAGAAGGCCTTCTATATGCAAAGAGGTAGGAATGAAGCTGTGACGGGCTCCCTGCTGTTGGGAGCTGAAAGTCCACAAAAAGAAGCAAGCAGGTAGCACTCATGACTTTGACACCACTGACAGGAGCTGGAAGGAGGGATGCACACATGGCAGGGGAGCCTGTGCAGCTGATTCCAGAGGAGCCTAAGAAAGCTCCCAGTTCAAGTGAGGCTAGGCCAAGGAGCCGGCCTAGCTAGAGGGCAGCAAAGAGCATGCCAGGCAAAGGAAAGCAGAATAGGGCTCCCTGGAGGCAAGAATGTAGTGAGTTTGTGAACACTGGAGTCACAAAGAGCCCTGCTGCTACTCCAGGAGAGTCTGGACTTTCTCTTAAGGCCAATGCAAGCACTCACGCAGGAAACTAGCATGGAGCAGAGAGTGTTCTGTAACACCAGAGTGAAGAATGGGCTGGAAGGAGGTGGTGATGGCTCATCTTAGCTACCCAAATGCCATGTCCTGGTCTGCTTGAGAGGACAGAAGAGAGCTGAGGGTTCCTCTAGCATAAAGGGCTTCCCCCCAGTCAGACACGGGCTCAGGACCACCACCTTGGGAACAGCATCTGACCATCTCAGCACATCCTCAACCAGCATCTGGGTGTCACCATGAGGTCCCAGATCAGGAGTATCAGTATCACCCGAAACACAAGCACTCCATGCATCCCAGACCTCGCAACTCAGGATCTCTGGGTTGGGATCCTCCAGGTGATTCTGCTGCTTGCTAAGAGCAAGTCCTGCAGCAGAGAGAACCGAGCTGGCCCACCATGTCAACCCAACAATGATTCTGAATTCAAGGTCTCACACTCCATGAGGCCTCTGAAGCCCACTTTTATCTATAAGAAAGCACACAAGCCAGGCTCGGTGGCTCAGCCTGTAATCCTGCGCCTTTGGGAGGCTGAGGTGA
>NW_007253820.1:810255-824180 GCF_000164805.1 Carlito syrichta | reverse complement strand
CACACAAAGCTACTTTTACCAAGGCTTGGAACTATTCCTGGCCCCAGACCAAGAGGTAAAGAAGACACAAACACCTCTGGGGTGGGGACATGGCACCATAGAGGACCTTCCTGCAGCCTGCATTTGTCTCGGGACAGGCATGGGAACTTGCGCTTCAAGGGAAGCAGACGCATGCTGCTCCTTTTGGACATTTCTCCCCCCAACACAGAACTGACACACCATGACTGATCAGTGAGGGCATTCAGAAGGCTCTGTGTGGTTTCACCGGAGGGTCAGGTTCTTTCTAGAGAATGGAGCAAGCTCTGTGGTCACAGAGACACCGAGCTTGGGAGCCTTCTGATTCTGGATTCTGCCTGTTTGAATATCTTCTCCTTATAAAAGAAAAAAAAGATTACCCATTCCCCAAAAAAGGACGTATTTCTGTATAAACAGTCAGCAAATTCTCAAATTCTTGTTTATGGTTTTATAGCGCTGCTTTTTTGTTTTTACAAGAGGGAAAAAAAACCAGGGCCCGAAGCATAAAAATAGTGTTCAGATTCATGCAGATTGTGAAGAGAGACAATATGGCCCTCAGTGTCCAGGTCTACCTCCAGTGCCCACACCTTGTGAGATGGCTGAGTGACAGGACCTCACAACAGGCCAGGGAAGTGACACCACACGGTGAAGATCAGAACCCCAGCCCCCCATGCACACCATGCCGTGCAGAAACCCCACAGCCCCTCCCCCTGCTGGACCCCTATTCTGCATGCTGCAGCCCTCTGGCCTCCCATCCATCCCATGCCCACACCTGCAGAGGCCTTCACATCAGCCCACAGCGCCACACCTTGCCAACCACCAATGACCATGGCTCCTGTGCTGTCTCTCCCTCAAGACTACAAGCCCCCTGGGGGACGCTGAGCATTTGTTGAATGAACAACTGAGCACACAGATGCACATACTCACCTAGAATGAGCTACACAACCCCAGATTCCAACCTCCTACCTTTACTAGACCAAAGAGGTGAAATGACTTGCTCAAGGTTACAGAGCAAGTTGGTGGTCAAAGGGAAATCAGGGAGGCAGTGCAGACAGTTCTTAACCATTTCTGCCATCCAGAGGCTGTGTTCCCATCTCTCCTGAGTACCATGCCCCCTTGAGGACAAAGACACTTACTTGTGATAAAAGAAGACTTAATGTTTTGTGTTGCAGTTCAAGACTCTGCCCAAGAACATGAAGGAACATCTTGTGAATGTGGGGACCAAAACCAAGTCCAGAGACACTGGGGACTACGGGGGAAGGACAGGAGGGAAAGGGTTGTGAGTGGGTATAGGGTCAGTCTTCATGAAAGCTTCCAGTTCCTGCAGAGCGCTTCTGTATCTGTCTTCCTCAGCAGCAGGGTCACAGAGCCTCTCCCACCCTGCCCAGAGCTGTTTTGAAAACACATCAGACCACACACGCGAGCTGAGTGTGGCAGCAGAATGTCAAAGGTCAGAGCTTCTTTTCACCAGCCAGGAGTTGGGAACTCTTCCTTGCAGATATGAGACAGAAGCATGCACTAGCACACACCGTCTAGGTGGCAGGGGGGTCGCAGGAGGGAAGGAGCCCTCGGCAGAGGGGGGAAGGCTTCTGCTATGGGCCAAGTTCACCTGTTAAGCAGGTAGAGAAATGGATCCTTTTCTGAGTCTTGGATTAGCTTCTCTCTCAAAACCAAATTGAGTTTTTAAAAGAGCAAAATAATCCGAGCTACAATTACTTAATTTCCACCTGGCTTTTCATTACAACTGGCCAGAATGTGAAATGACCACACTGGAAGATACCAAATGCATCACCAGCAATATTAAGGTTCCCATAACACACACACCGCCCCCTTCACAATCCCCCCGCACACACACCACGTGTACACATTAAGTGATGAGAATCCGTTCTGCCTAGTGGCCTGTTGCCCTCCAGGTATCCTGTGCTCCCGAGCTGTCTAGAAACCTGATGCCTCAGTTAGCTGTTTGTGGCCCTGCACACTGCCCTGCCATATTGGCAGAGTAACCCACACTCTATCCCATCAAAGTCCATTCCCTTCACACCCTGAGCTTAGTCAGCTGACCTCAAGAAACATCTATTAAATTATTCCTGCTAAGGTATACATAATACAACGTATTACCTGTCCTAGGAATACTCATATGTTTAATAAAAGACTTAAAGGGAAATAGTCCTCTAACTGTAGAATTTTAGGCACAACAGTGAGTGAATTCTACCTTTTGGGTAAGGAGCTCTTTCTATGACCCACCAATCCCTCCACAATGACCAGTCCCTACTTCCTGTTTCACATGCTGACTTTGTGGGGCTGAGATGAAACCTATATCTATAGAAATAGAGGTAAGCCGGGCTCGGTGGCTCAGCCTGTAATCCTGCACCTTTGGGAGGCTGAGGTGAGTGGATTGCCTGAGCCCGCGGGTTCGAGACCCGCCTGGCAGCAAGACCTCATCTCTACAATAAATAAAAAAAAAATCAGCCGGGCGTGGTAGCGCGTGCCTGTATTTCCGGCTACTCGGAAGGCTGAGGCGGAAGGATCGCCGGAGCCCAGCAGGTCGAGGCTGCGGTGGCCGGAAGTGACCACTGCACTCCAGTCTGGGTGACAGAGTGAGACTCCAACTCAAAAAAAAAAAAAAAAAAAATGGAGGTAAATGTTGATATAATGAAAAACCCAACTCCTTAATCTTCCAAGTCACCTCAATCAGAACCAAGCTGGTCTGTGGAGGACAGGGCCTTCTCCATCCATTTCTGATGACCCACTACCAGAAACCCATTAGGAAAGAGATGTTCGTTATCTCTCGTGTTTGAACCAAAGTAGGGAAGAGGGTGGGAAAAGTCAGCATCCAGACACTCCTAAAGCCTCCTCTGCAGAGGCCCAAAGCTTACAGGCCAGTATCTTTGAGAATGTTCCAAAGCACTTGACAATCATTATCTCTAAAACCTTCCTAAAAATAAAGGCTTCACGGAACCAACTTCTTACACTAATGACAAAGGCTTCTCTCATTTGGTTCCATCCAAGATAAGAGCCTCTCGGTGAGGACAAAAACATGTCACGATAAAAACGGAAGTAGATCCAATGGGACAAAAGCCAGTCCTTCAGAGCCAAGAATTCAAGAAGCCAAGAACTGAACAAGCGAGGGTGTCCCTCCAACATGGCCAAAATCACAGGTTTGGACAGGTTTCTAAATTGATGTTTCTCTAAATTGGTGTTTCTAAACCTGCCTAATCATAAGAACCACCTAGAAGCTTTGTTTAAAAAAATCCAGATTCCCAGGACCCTCTCCAGTCTTATAAAGTCAAAACCCCAGGGGAGAGTACCAGGAACATATATCTCTAGACAGCAGCCAGCAGTGTCCGGCAGGTTTCAGAAATAATGTTGCAAATGAAACAACAGGCAACTTCTTTAAAACTTTGTGATCCCATAACTCCAAAGTTATAGGGTATGTGGGAAAATGCAGGTTTAATAGAAGGAAGTTAGAGCCTTTATCTAGTTAAACTTATAGATGATAACCAAGATGTAATGAGGAAATCAATTTAACTAAAACTCAGCAAAACAAACAAAAAACCCCCCATAGCTTGACCATATTCCAACTGGAAGACACTTATAACCTTCCTGCGGGGGGGAGGGGGGTGGTGGTGATGAGAACATCTAGGCGTGGAAGCTCAGTGCCAGGCCCCATGGCAGTGTAGAGTGTAAGGCGCACCTTCCGGCAGAGCTCATCCTGTTGCAGCAGCCCCGTGCAGCAGGGGGCCCGCGTCACATCAGACCTCACAGGCCCTCCTGGCATGCAAGGGTCAGCCTCTACAGATTGGCCTCTAGCTACCCATCCTATCATCTCACTTGTGCCCCAGCTGCAGGGAAGACCTTGCGATTCTAACGGACTCCACGGGACTGGCAGAACCAATGTCACAGGGAAAGCCGTTAGAAATGCAGAATCCCAGGCCCACCCAACTCTCCTGAGTCAGGCCATGCCTTAACAAGATTCCGGGGGAGTCTTGTACACATCCAAGCTTCAGGAGCCCTGCTGAAGGGGCAGGGAGTACAGTGTGAGGCTTGTACCAACTGTGGAATACCAGTCCACCCACTTATACCTCAGACTCTAACAGCCCTTTTCCCCTCACACTCTACTCAAGCGTCATCGGTCCTGGCTCCTCTCGGACCAAGTTAGCAGGGCCCCACAACTGGCTGACAATGCAAAGCACAATTTTTAGTGAGATAAAGAAGGTAGTGAGCACCGATTGTCTCTCACATTCTCATCTGCTCCAACATCTGCCTCCCTCAGAGGGCAAGAATACAGACCCAACGCCCATAAATCAGCAGAGACAATCCAAAGTCAAACAATACCAGAGAACACTGGCTCTCTGGGTTCCAGCACAGTGTTAATGAGGTGGAGGTCACGGGTATGATTAGCTTCCTCCATGTCTTGGCACAGACTCTGACCCTCTGCCCTTGGACTACCTGCAAAAGTTGACACATCCCTGGTGACTGAGAGGTCGAGGAGAACAACAAGGGGCAGCCGAACAGAGCAGCTCTGGTAAACGACTCAAAGAACCTCCATGACTGATGAACTGAGTGCATAGAGGAACAGCGTGCAGCCCAGAGAAAAGACCAACACGACAGACAAGAAGGTCAGAAGTCAGACTATCTGGGCTGGGTGTGTAGCTCCCGCCTTGGGAGGCCAAGGCAAGAGATCACAGGAGTTCAAGACCAGTCTGGGCAGCCAGCAAGACCTCATCTCTACAAAAAACATAAAATAAATTAGCCAGGCTTGGGGGTGTACTCCTGTAGTCTCAGCTACTCAGGAGGCTAAGAGGAAGTTTCACTTGAGCCCAGGATGTCGAGACTTTGGTGAGCCAGGATTGTGCTACTGCACTTCAGCCTGGGCAGCAAAGTGAGACCCCAACTCAAAAAAATATAAATAATTTTTTTAAAAAGTCAGACTATCTGAACAGGCTGCACATACCAGAGCTGAGAAAGCTGAAACTTCACAAGTAGAAATGGAAGTCCATGGCCAAAATTTTAGAAATCAAATGTACATATCCAAGGTGGAAGTGTGATGGCAGTTCTTGTTTAAAACACTTTTTTTGTTTGTTTGTTTTTGTTTTTGTTTTTGAGTTGGAGTCTCACTCTGTCGCCCAGACTAGAGTGCAGTGGCACACTCCTGGCCACCACAGCCTCAACCAACTGGGTTCTGGCGATCATTCCGCCTCAGCCTTCCAAGTAGCTGGAACTACAGGTGCGCACTACCACTCCTGGCTAATTTTTGATTTATTGTAGAGATGAGGTCTCACCAAGTTGCCTGGGTGGGTCTCGAACTCATGGGCTCAGGCAATCCACTTGCCTCAGCTTCCCAAAGTGCTAGGATTACAGGCTGAGCCACCAAGCCCAGCCTTTTGTTTTTTGGGGGGTTTTTTTGTGAAACACTTTTTAATGTTTTTAAACACTTGCAAGTTGTATTAACGGATGTGGTTGCTTAGAAGGCTTGCATCCTCTTAGGACCCTGAGTCTAGTTTACAGACCAAAGGGAACAGAAGTCCTTCGTGGTACAGTTGATCAGACTACCTTTAACAGGAATGGACACAATCTGTGATGCCTTCCCACCACTGTCACTCAGTCCTCATTGTCCAGCAAGGCCTCGTAATCCACACTGTCCCTAGCCACAGCATCTTCTGACTCTGTGACATGGTTTAGCTTAGCTCCCATTGATGTCGTCCTTTCTTTACAACAGACCTAAGTACAAGCTGAAAAAAATGCATAAATAGACAAGACAATTTAAGCATACCCACTGACCTACAGAACTCAAACCAGGAACAAGCTGGCTCTCCAGGCTATGCACTGAAGCCTGAGTTCACAAAGTCAGTAATCAGGTTGGTAAACTACCAGCCTCCACCACAGAAGAGCTCTGAAAGGACCACTACAGAATGAGCAAATGAAACAGCAAATATCCGTTTAGATACCATCTCTCTATAACATCATCTTCTAAGAATGGACAGTAGGCCACTTAAAAAAAGAATGCGATTTTCTATTGCTTTTATTTTTTTTAATTTTTTTATTTTTTGAGTTGGAGTCTCACTCTGTCGTCCAGACTGGAGTGCAGTAGCCCGCTCCTGGCCACTGCAGCCTCGACCTGCTGGGCTCTGGCAATCCTTCTGCCTCAGCCTTCCAAGTTGCTGGAACTACAGGTGTACGCTACCACACCCGGCTGATTTTTTTGATTTATTGTAGAGATGAGGTCTCACCAAGTTGCCCAGGCGGGTCTCAAACCCGTGGGCTCAGGCAATTCACTCACCTCAGCCTCCCAAAGCGCGGGATTACAGGCTGAGCCACCGAGTCCAGGCTTCGATTGTTTTTAATGCTGTGAGCCATGTTTTCCTTAAGTGTATATTTAATATACCAATGACAGTCATTTAAAATACAAAAACACGGCCGGGCTTGGTGGCTCAGCCTGTAATCCCGCGCTTTGGGAGGCCGAGGTTAGTGAACTGCCTGACCCTGTGGGTTCGAGACCCACCCAGGCAACTTGGGGAGACCTCATCTCTACAATAAATCAAAAAATTAGCCGGGCATGATAGCACATGCCTGTAGTTCTGGCTACTTGGAAAGTTGAGGCAGAAGGATCGCTGGAGCCCAACAGGTCGAGGCTGCGGTGGCCGGGAGCGTGCCACTGCACTTCAGTCTAGTCGACAGAGCGAGACTCCAACTCAAAAAATTAAATTAAATTAAATTAAAATAAAATACAAAAACACTGCTTACTGGTAAATTTGCAATCCCAGAATATCCAGTCTGTTATTTTTAACTTCAGAAAATTTGATCTCTATGGGTGAGAGAAAAAAGTTGTTTTTTAGGAAGTTATTTTTTTTCTGAATAAGTGTGTGCCATGCACCACTTATCTGAAGATTAAATGAAGGTGCTGTTAACCAGTTAGAGTCTTCCTTAAACAACTGGCCAAATGCCTCAAACTGGAAAACAACACGTGAAATTCAGCCCAACTGCAGCCTGCCCCAGGAGAAAGGAAGCTTGAACTCCAGGTGCCCCTGACAACACAACACAGTGTGGAAAGGAAGAAAATACTGAACAATAGAATCAGGAGAGGAAAAAGAGCCCCTCTTAATTTTCCGGGCATGTGGGGAGATTGTTGCTAAAGAGATATTAAGATCTCACTGCTGGTTCAGGTTCTACTGAACACCGAAATAACTAAAAAAAGAAATAAACCTGACATGCCAGAATAGTATTTAATTCAGTATTTCCTATCAATTAGATTTAACTCAGTGCAGTACTTATCAACCCGACAGAAACACCTCTCAAATCACACATTTATGAGAACACACAAAATGCCCCCACTGTAAAGAGTGGAGGGCTTTCCAAGCATCCCGCGGAAGCAGTCCCATCCCAGCTGTAGATCCCAGCACCCAGTTCTAGCTCCATTCCTGTAGCCTTCCAGTACTGGTAACTCGATTCACAACAGGTAGAAATGTCACCTCTGTTGAAAGATAGAAAGGGCCTTACCATGGATGACTTGCAGGTGTAGGACATGTACAGTACTATGACCAAAGCTACTGGTACAGTTGTGTGCAAAAAACCACAAAATACCCCACCAACTCTTATTCTGATTTTTAAAGTAACATGCTACTTACAGAAAATATGAGAAAGAGAAAAATAAAGAAAAAAAAAATAGTCACCCATAACCCCACTAGCCCAGGATTTTCGTCTCAGTCCTTCCAGCCCAGTTAAGCAGGCAAGGCTAAGGGGAAGTGCAAAGGCTGGTCGCACAGACTGACAATGATTAGTCATCCCTACCAGACTTACCCCAAATCCACAGCAGTGGGAGGAGTCCTGGGTGAGCACAAATCTAATAGCATGCCTGCAACTCAACAGCATTCATTAGGATCTACTTGCACACTTTAATTTATTCCACAAGTGGATGAAATCCAAATTCACACCAACAGCCCTTGAGGGCTATTTAGTAAACTCAGAAAAGAAGGTGGATAACCCATGTCCCCTGTGGACATGAAAACAGAAGTCAGCTCTCCTGGTACAGAGACGAGGAGAGTGTGGCCACCCCTCTCCATGGCAGAGGAATGAATGTTTCAGATCAAAGGTGTGCAGAGCAGCTCGAGCTGTGTGCGGCTGGGTATCGGCAATGCTCCGGTCTGTGTGCTTGCAGGACCAGAGACTCAGCCCACAAGGGAGTGGCCTTAGTCCCCAAAACAGGGTAAGTTTTAACACTGCTGGGACACCCTAGTTTCCCCATCAGCCTAGCTGCAAGTCCTCAATATGTTACTCTTGAGTAGCCAAAAACCAGACAACCCGATTACATCTAGTTGAACCACTCTCCATACTTAAAGAAGGCACAAGGAAAGAACTGATGCTACTGCAATTGCCACTTCAGTAAATGTTAACATTGTTGGTTGCGAACCCACTAAAATACTCAATGTTCTTCATTCAAATACTGTAACTGGGTGCAGAATTAGTACCTATTATTTTAGAAAAACGTGAAGAGCTGTTCTGGTTTTATTTTTAGTTTTTTAGAGACAGGATTTCACTCTGTCACCCAGGCTAGAGTGCAGTGGTGCAATCATTGCTCACTGCAATCTTGAACTCCCGGACTCAAGCAATTCTCCTGCCTCAGTCTCCCAAAGCTCTGGGACTACAGGCACAAGCCACCATATCTGGCTGCAGTTTTAAAAGGTAGCTTGATTGAACCTCAAAGTTCACCACCAAGCAAACATCACAGAAGACTTATTTAAGCTTGACAGAATTTTTTAATAGTGTCCATAAAACCATTTAATCAATAAAATATGGCAGTAAATCAAAATCAAAACAAACCCAATGGAAGAAAAGTCAAAATATATTGAGGTTCTCCTTTCTTACCTGACAAGTCTCAAAGTCAAAGTTGGGCATTTCTCTTGACACAGCTAATGTCATTAAGGTTAAATTAAGAAAACATGCAGATAATATGCTTCTTTAAGTCTTTCCTTAAATACATGTATGTATATTAGTGTGCTCAGGCTGCTATAACAAAATAACCAAAGACTGAGCAGCTTGAACAACAAACATTTAGCCAGGTTCAGTCGCTCATGCCTGTAATCCCAGCACTTTGGAAGGCAGAGACGAGAGGACTGCCTGAGCCCATGGGTTGGAGACCAGTCTGGGCAACATGGCAAGATCTCGTCTCTACAATAAATTAAAAAATTAGCCAGCAGTGGTGGCACACACCTGTCATTCCAGTTACTTGGAAGGCTAAAACAGAAGGCCCAGCAGGTCGAGGCTATGGTGGCCATGAGCATGCCACTGCACTCCAGCCTGGGTGACAGAGTGAGACCCCGACTCAAAAAAACAGCAACAAAAAAAAAAGTTTATTTCTCACAGTTCTAAAGGCTAGGGAGTCCAAGATCAAAGTGTTGGCAGATTTAGTTTCTGGTGAGGGCTCTCTTTCTGGCTTGCAGACAGCCACTTTCTTGCTGTACCCTCACAAGGTAGAAAGAGAGCAAGCTCTACTCTCTTTCTTTTCTCATTAATGACACTAATCCCATCATGGGGATCCCACCCTTGGAACTTCATCTAAGCCTAATTGCTTCTCAAAGGTCCCACTTCCATATACCATCACATGGGGGTTAGGCCTTCAGTATGTGGATGGGGGAGGACACAAACATTCAGTCCATAACACAAATGTGTGATGTCAATTTTATCAGTTATACATCCTAGCTATCAAATATGTTCAGATCCATTCTATCTACATTCCTCTTAACTATCTCAGTTCCAAAGAACACAAGCAGATCTCACCAAGGTATCAACCTAGTCATTGGAAGTCAAGGTCAGGGGCTTGACTATCCCAAGGTCTTTGAAAGGATGAAAGAGAACATTTCGGTTACAAGGACACACATTACTCACACTCCCAGAATCACCTAGTAAACTTCGACAGACCAAGCAAGAGACAGAGGCCTCCCTACTACCACTTGCCACTGCTGTGAAAAGAACTCCCTCTTTCGTCTCTAGCTCCAAGCTTCTCTTTCTGCCTCTGAATCCAACTCTGCTAGACATCTCTCCCTGAAAGGCTCACAATTCGGTTTTTGATTCAACCACACTCATGACTCCTTGCCATCTCTCTCCAGACTGAGGTTCCCCACAACTGCCTAACTCAGTGGAAAGTACCATGGTGCATACCAGTCACCATGGACTTCTTCCTCTGAGAGACCACCCCAGGCAGATGAACAGAAAGTTAATCTGGCCTGTCCTCACTGCTTCACCCAGTCTTGCTAGGATTCCTGCACCACTGTACTAGCCCTCAGGTCACCTCATCCCCTAGCCCACTAGTGGCCACAAAGCTCTTTCTAAAGCACAGTATGATCACAGCATTCACCTGCTACAAATTCTCCTACCTCCACATAGCTTTAAGACCCCACCTTCAGGTACTTCCCAGCACAAACCTTGACTCCAGTCCAAGCAACTCCTGTCAACACTGCTACTACATTATACCTTTTCAAGCCTGCTAGACTCCAAAGTTATACTACTGCACCATGCATACTGTAATTTTTAAAATAATGAAAACAACAAACATGGAAGGTGCATGAGGAACCAGGTATCCACTCTTTTCCTTTTTCTCTCCATCACACCCTCTACAGCAGGACAGAGTCAAGTATTTCAAGTGCCAGGCAAGACTCTTCCCTGGACACCATCTGGCTTTTCTAAGTTGATGATCAGATCCTACCTTTGACTCCCTAAAATGCCTTTCTAAGACTGAGAGGTCTCACCTATAGGAAAAACTGCTGTTTGTGCTCACTGTACATGAAACAATGTTTCATTGGCTGATGGTTTTGCTCAACCACTACTCACACTGGATACAGTTTGATGAAGTACAGAAAGAAGTAGGCCTTCCTTTCTCCCTCATCCCGATGGAAGACCCACAGGATGGGCTGCCACCACCCTGGCCCCAACCAGATTGTATCCCTCTGGTCGGCCATGGAGGAAAGCACATCCTTTCCAGTGCAGGCTCTTCTGAACTGAAAGGGAGGGTCTTTGCACAGAGTTTGTTTTACCCACTAGAATGTGTAAATTGCTACTTCGACTTTTGGCTCAGATCAAGTGACGAAAATGTGTTCTATAGAGGAGAGACCTGCTATTGGTTCTTGCTGTGTTACCAGAGCCCAGAACAGAGCCTGGTCCATGGGAGAGGTTCCCTAGGTATTTGCTGAATGACAGGATGAATAAATGGATGAATGAAAGAACAGCAGACATTCTCCTTAAATTAGGAGTATCACACAGCATGGTTCAAGAAACACCATTTTACTAAGTTAGCTTTCTGTTCACTTTTCTCTTAGGCACCACCTTAGTAAAAACTGGGTAGTGCATCATGAATGCCAAGACATACATGACAGCTTCTTTTTGTAGTAAATTCTGGAGACTGGCTTTTTACTTCCTGTGGGCTCTTTACTCTGTATCTTTCTAAGAGCAGTAAGCATGATGCAGTTAGGATTCCTGAGAGAGGCACTGACCATATCTACGACTCTAGTTTTCTTTCTTCCTCAAATAAATTTTAGCTATTTGCTTTGGTGGGACCTGGAGCCTGGGACTCTGCCACTGCATGGGGTGTGAGGAATGCAACTGCAAGATCCACATGGCGCCTGCACCACACGCTCCCTGGAAATGGAGGCCCAAAACAGGAGGCCCATAATGGGCCAAAAGGATGCAGCCTGCATGCTCTAGAAAGATTAAGTGTTTCAGGTATCTCTGCAACCCAGCTCCTTGAATGGTACTTTTTCCTAGGGATCTGGAAGACTTGATCGTCATCAACATTTTTTGCGGTGGGTTTGGTGGCTCAGCCTATAATCCCAGCACTTTGGTAGACTGAGGTGAGTGGACTGCCTGGGCACATGGGTTTGAGACCAGCCCGGGCAACTTGGCAAGGCCTTGTCTCTACAATAAATCAAAAAATTCGCCGGGCGTGGTGGTGTGCACCTGTAGTTCCAGCTACTTGGAAGGTTGAGGCGGAAGGATAGCCGGAGCCCAGCAGGTCAATGATGGGGTGGCCATGAGTGTGCCACTGCACTCCAGCCTGGGCGACAGAGTGAGACTGCAGCTCAAAAAAAATAAAATTAAACTAAATATATATATATATATTTTCTGAGTATTTACCCAGGATGTGACCCATCCTAAGTCCTGTACAAAAGTGATCACAGTCAACCCTCAGGTCATTTCCCTGACTTGAACTCATCATTTGATAAACACAGAAACAAAGGCTGAGAGACATTAAATAACTTGCCCAAGGTTCACATAGTAAGGGTTGCATCTGGAAACCCAGCAGCCTAAAACTGGTCTCCTACTTTGTCAATTCTTTGCTGTAAAGAAGCTGAGAAGCTGTATAGTGTTCATTTAAAATATATCATTTAAGCCGGGCTTGATGGCTCAGCCTGTAATCCCACACCTTAGGGAGGCTGAGGTGAGTGGATTGCCTGAGCCCGCGGGTTCGAGACCCGCCTGGGCAACATCTATTGTAGAGACCTATTGTAGAGACCTATTGTATTGTAGAGACCTATTGTAGATCCCTATTGTAGAGACCTCATTTCTACAATAAATAAAAAATTAGCCGGGCATGGTAGTTCCAGCTACTCGGAAGGCTGAGGCGGAAGGATCGCCGGAGCTCAGCAGGTCGAGGCTGCGGTGGCCGGAAGCGGCCACCGCACTCCAGTCTGGGGTGACAGAGTGAGACTCTAACTCAAAAAAAAAAAAAAAAAAATCATTTTTAATAGGTATTTTTTCTATTATCTCCTATTCTGGACTTTTCCTCCCTGGCCTGGTCAAGCACTGTTGCAGTAAAATCTCCTCAATCTATCAGTCCGTACATCTTTGGAAACAGGTGCCATCAATTCTGAGCCCATGTGTGTGGCCAAACAATATACATTACTTTTTCCAGAGTGCATTGCTTTGTTCTCATCTACAAAGATCCTGCTTCCTTTCTATAGACAAGTTACTGCCTCATGTATCATGACTCAAATTATATTCAAGATTGTTCATTTGCAGTGTAATTATTCTTCCTCATCGGACTGCTCAGAAGACAAATGACTTGTCCTACAACACACAACATCTTTCTCCTGGTATAAAATATTTGTTGCACCCTTGGTTTACAAACCATACTGTCTGCTCTCTGTGTGACCACTTAGAGAAAAATAGTTATAAGATAGTGTTTTATCTGGTATTACTTCAAAACCTTCAAATATTATTTCATCAGAATCAGATTTACAACACAGATTAATAACAAGCCTTTCACAGTGCACAGCAAAAAGAAGTGAGAATCTAGGGTTTTTTTCTCTTCCCTGTCTTAAAAACACTTACTCTTCCCACTAACATGGGTTCTCTATCTCTTAAATTTAAAAAGGAGTCGTCTGTAAAAGAGCACCGGTGGAAAAGAATCCGGAATACCAGCAAAAGGCGACGTCAAAGCAATTAGCATCGGGTCTTCTCTCGAACCTGGCAGGAGAGGGGCTCTGGAGCCCTGGAAAGGCGAAAGCAACGTGCAGGGTAGAGCTGCCACTCGGGGTCACTCCCTGGGGCGAGGCTCCAACAGCTCTGGCTGCGGTGCAACCTTGTCGATAGTGGCCGCTTTGAGGTCTGAAGTTCTGCTGTCCCATGTGGGTCACCCGCCGACGGGACCTGCAGGCACACCACAGCGTCGCAGCGGGGAGGAAGGACAGCACAGGGAACGGCCCGGTGGGAGTGGGCCAAGCTGGGGGTAAAACTGTCCCCACTCGGGTCTCGCTTCCGTGGAAAAGCCCGTGGCCTTCCGCAGAGCGCAGGACTCCCCTGAAAGAACAGACACGACGAACGGGGTCGAGGGAAACCCTCGGCTTTCCTGCGCCCCAAGAGCCCTGGACCGCTGAATGGAAGGCGAAGCAAGCACAAAAAGCCGTGTGCCTAGCACACCC
>NW_007253820.1:802065-809031 GCF_000164805.1 Carlito syrichta | reverse complement strand
AGTCAGTGTCAGGCCCCTCTCCCATTGCCAACAGCCACTCCCACCGGTTTTTCACTTGTAACGTCTTTCCACTTGTCCCAGCCTTTCCAAGCCCACGGTGACTTCCTGTTCCTCTCTGTCTGGGATTTGATGGCTTCAGTGTTGGGTCTGGTCCTGTCTGCGTGGCTTTCATATGCACAGGCCTGCAGGTTGATGACTCTAGAACCGTACTTGGGCAGGCCACTTCCTGCCCTAGAAGCTCCCTGAGGCATTTTACCAGAGACAATTCTGAAGTCTTTAAAAACTTACATTCAAAATCATACGACTGACCTCTGCCCATTGGCACTCCTCAGTGCCTGGCACTGTCTCCAGATGGGATCCTCCCCTCCCTTCAAAAGGATCTATGCCTGTATCCTCTGGGAGCTGTGATGCTCTTCCCAGAGCTGGAATGCTCTCTTTCATCTTCTCCCACAGCCAAATCCCACTTATCTTTATTGAAAAGGAAGTTTGCAGCACATTTCTGCTATAAAAGGATATGTGTATTCTTCCCATTTTCTGAAATCACATGCTAGAAATAACAGGGCTTATGGGGAGAATAGGGTTAAAACACATGATTCAGAATCTATATAACATTGCAACCAGAGCACTAACAGAACCCACCATCATTCCAAAAAACAGATTAGCAGAGTTAATACGGTAAATATAAACATAGGGTTTTATAAGAAGATGAAGGTAACTGTTGAAGAGATCATAGAGGGAGTAGTTTGAGGCTGCTGACTTGAGATAAACATGAAATGTACAAATAAGAAGAGAACCCTCTGCTTTGTCCCCATCCCCATAGCTTCCAAGGTAGAGCAATCAAGGCCAAACCACTCCAAAGGAGGGCATGCGGGGTGAATGATATCAGGCACAGTGCTGTGTGTTCTCCATAGCTCGATGCATTCTGCTGTGTTTTACAGCCGCTGTTAAACTCGGTGGTACAAAATATTAAAGTACTGGAAACACTTGCATATGAACCAACACAACTGTATTCATTTTGCTAACAGCCTTTCCCTACATCTTATCAGTCATGGATGAGTTAATCTGTGTTATGCATGTTATCGTTGCAGAAACGCCCTTGTAGCCCTGTGAATTCGATAACACAAAGTATAAAATGGCTGTAAGCACCCTAACTTACGTGTCCCAATAAGTATTAACCATGTCAGTCATTGTGGAAGATAAAAAGACCTGACTCAATCCTAGCCCTCAAAGAGATATCAGTGTTGATGAGGCATCCACATCAAGAGTAGACTGTACTTAATTCTGTGTTTAAAAAGTAGATTGTGCTTCATTCCATACATCTATTGAGCACTTACTGTATGCCCAGGTATTTTTTGTATTAGTAAACAAAAAGAAGTGCAAAAGTACTTTGCCAGGTGTTGGAGGCAAGAGGATTGCCTGATCCCGGTGGGTTCAAGACCAGCCTGGACAACTTGTCAAGACCTCATCTCTACAATAAATCAAAAAACTAGCTGAGTTTGGTGGCACATGCCTATAGTTCCAGCTACTTGGAAGACTGAGACAGAAAGATTGTCTGAGCCCAGCAGGTTGAGGCTCTGGTAGTCATGACCATGTCACATTCCAGTCTGGGTGACAGAGTGAGACTCTGACTCAATTTTTTTTTAAATGTCTGCCATCATGGACTGTGGGGATTTAAACATGCATCACTGGATGGCTTTTATTTCTCGGTGATATTTTATGTTTCATGTGTGTAGCTTGAATTGATGTCTCGTCTACGCTGTAACTCCTTTGAGGACAAGGGTTGAGCCTTATGTCTTTGTATCTTCCACAATGTCTGACACAGTAAATACCTACTAGGACTTGTAAATTAGGGCTCTTACAGCCATTTCATACTTTGTATTATTGAATTCACAGAATAGCATCCCTGTGAAATATAAAACTACATTTTTTTTTCCATGGACCATGTTTGTAGCTCCTCAGGCAAAAATCAAGGCAAGTATCCCAGACAGGTTAACTTAGATCTGAAAGGTAGATAAATTATACTTAATATGGAGCAAGAAACTGAGCGCGGCAAAGGAGGAAGAACAGAGAAGGAGAGAGACTCTAAGAGGTGTAGTTCAAAAACAAAACGCTTGCTAGGTTTCACAGCAAGGCAGGGCTGAAGAAGGAAGAACAACACAGCAGGAACTGTGGGGTATTGTGACTGCTGTTCCTACCATGTGCTACAGCCACATTTTCAGGAAACACTCCCTGTGCATGAGGCATAAGTGAGGAGGAAGTCATAAGAAATTAAAGGGTGTCTGCACAGTTTGGTCAAATGACAAGGAGGCCTTGGAAGAAAATGATGATGAGCCACTTGGATAGGTCATGAGGTAATTACAGCGGTGCCTGGTAAACATATGATTCCGAACGGACTTGCCTACGCAAATCACTCTGTTCTCTGAGTGTCTGGACATTATACCCCTCCTGGAGTACGTTGTCTCAACAGGGCTAGATGTTTTTCATGTGTGAACATTTTGGATCCTATTCTTTCAGAGTCCCTCTGCTTGGAACTTAAATAAAATATTAATTTATATAAGACAAAAAAGCATTGATATATTTTCATGATTGACAGCATACTACATATTGCTTAACTTTACATTTGCCCATTCAAACCTACTTCCCAAATCTACCACCCCCACTTTGAGTGACTGGACTTACTAAACCTGTACCTGATCATAGAATTTCAGTGTGGCATGCAAACTTGAAAATTAATATCTTTTCAAGGTCATATTAAAAGCTAGATGATTTTTTTTTTCTTTTAGATTCAGGGAGTTCAGGTGCGTGTTTGTTACACGGACATATTGTGTAGTGGTGGGCATTGGGTCTCAGATGGCCCATTCCCCAGAGAGGGAATGGTGTACTCAATAGGTAATTTCTGAACTCTAAATCCCTTTCCCACCTCCTCCCTTATTGGTGCCCCCATCGTCTATTATTTCCATCTTTGTGGCCAATTAGCTTCCACATATGAGAACATGTAGAGTTTGGTTTTCTTTATCTGTGTCAGCTCACTTAGGATAATGTTCTCCAGCTCCATCCATGCTGTTGCAAAGGATTCTATCTTTTTTTGACTGTGTAGTGTTCTGTGGTGTATATTCCATTCACTCTTTGGTGGGCACCTAGGTTGGTTCCATGATCTTGTTGTTGCACATAGTGCTACAATGCATATATGAGTACAGGTATCTTTCTTACATAATGATACCTTTTTCTTTGGGTTGGTCCCTAGGAGTGGGGTTGCTGGGTTGAATGGTATTTCAGTTTTCAGTTCTTTAAGAAATTTCCATACTGTTTTCCATAGAGGTTGAATGAGTTTACCAACCCACCAACAGTGAATGAGTGTTCCCTAGTTTCCACAACCATGCCAAAATGTTTTCTTTGACTTTTTTTTTTTTTGGAGTAGGAGTCTCACTCTGTTGTTCAGACTGGAGTGCAGTGCGGTGGCACGCTCCTGCTCACTGCATCCTTGACCTGCTGGGCTCTGGCGATCCTTCCGCCTCAGCCTTCCAAGTAGCCAGAACTACAGGTGCTTGCTACCACGCCCGGCTACTTTTTGATTTATTGTGGAGACGAGGTCTCACCAAGTTGACCGGGTGGGTCTCGAACCTGCAGTTTCAGACAAAGTGCTGGGATTACAGGCTGAGCCACTGAGCTGGCCTCTTTGACTTTTTAATGATAGTCATTCTGAATGATGTGAGGTGATAGCTCATTGTGGTTTTAATTTGCATTTCTCTGATGATTAGTGATGTTGAGCACTTTTTCATGTTTGTTGTGTGTCTTCTTTTGAGAAGTGTCTATTCATATTCTTTGCCCACTTGTTGATGGGGTTGTTTATTGTTTTCATGTTGAGTTGTTTGAGTTCCTTGTAGATTCTAGATATTAGTCCTGTATCTGAGGCATAATCTGTAAATATTTTTTCCCATTCCATAGGTTTTCTATTCACTCTGTTGATTATTTATTTTGCTGAGCAGAAAAAAAAATTAGCTTAATTGGTTCCATTAGACTATTTTTTATTTTAAAAACTAAATGATTTAAACTAAGAACCTCTTCAAGGAAATGAGCAGAATTGCAGTTCACCCAAAGGGTCTTGTGAAAAGTCACTGGATTGAAAAATGATCATTCTGCTTTTTTGTTCCATGGATGTAATTTTACAAAGACGCCATCTGAAGTTCTAGGATTGTTATTTTCCTTTACAAATAAGGGTTGGGGAAAGACAAACACTTGAAGGACTCTGCTGATTAAAATCAGTACTCTGGCCTATGTAGTGAGACAGAAGCCACCTTTTTGGCTACAGAAATAACCTGGCCAAAGTCTCCAATACACTTAGACATATCATACTTTAATTTCTGCTTCCACCTGGCAGTTTTTAAGTCAAGGACAAGAATGAAGCCTGTAAGCATAAAAGAAATTTTCCTATTTTTACTGAAATCTCATTATACCAAGGTACTTAGCTGTCTGTTGAATGAGGATAACAAGATCTCTCCAACTGAGATAACTATCACAGGTGCAAATAGGCACGTAGGGTATTCCAGCACTACATAAGGGCAAACAAGAACACCAAGTCAGACACGAAGGGCCGCAGGTTCAGGACAGAGAAAGTCTCAGTTATCTGTAGAAAAGACTCCTTCTTCCTTCACAGATGTGTTACAGACACCATCCACATTCCAGTCTAGCCACAGAAAAACGTGGCCTTCACAAACTCTCTGTGGCTAAGTTATAACACAAATAAACTCTCAGAACTTTGGGCACGTGCGCCCTTCCTATAAAAACTGAGGACTGCTGGCCACTACTGTCTTTCAGTCACAGTCACTACCTCCTGGACTTTCTTCTGTGCATGAAGCAGTAGTTTTAATTTGCCTCCTGACTTTTCCTTAAAAAAACAAAAACAGCCAGGCTCGGTGGCTCAGCCTGTGATCCCGCGCCTTTGGGAGGCTGAGGTGAGTGGATTGCCTGAGCCCGCGGGTTCGAGACCCGCCTGGGCAGGCGAAACCTCATCTCTACAATAAATCAAAAATTAGCCGGGCTTGGTAGTGTGCGCCTGTAATTCCGGCTACTCGGAAGGCTGAGGTGGAAGGATCGCCGGAGCCCAGCAGGTTGAGGCTGCAGTGACAGGGAGCGGCCACTGCACTCCAGTCTGGGTGACAGAGTGAGACTCCAACTCAAAAAAACAAAAACAAAAACAAAAACCTGCTCTTCTGCCTCTAGTTCCCAAACTAGACTCCGTGTGATGAGCAAATTTCAACCTAAGAAAGTACGCCATTCATTTCCTCCCATTATGTCACCACTGCCATAAACAGATCCATCTGGCCCTCATCCAATGAGCTTATCCTTGAAGTGAGGTGGAAATTTCCATACGGTGAGACTTTCTTACCGCAATATTGCTTTATAAGTTGCATGCAAATTCTGCAACATTCGTTACGGCTCTACGATATGTAACTGTCAAATTCAATGAAATGAATCTTTATTCATTCTGAATCTTCACCTGCAGACATTTTCCTGAATTCCAGTTCTTATTCAGAAGAGGTATAAAGCACAAGGAAGCTAGGAGGATTAGCTCAGTGTTCATATCTTACAGTGTCCATGACAGGCACCAAATCATCCAGGGAAAGCATACTTTGGCCTTTTATAATAACAACAATACTGTGCATCTGGGCTGTGATTTGTACTTTCAAAACTTTACCTTTTCTGTTATGAATTATGCATCGATCTCAGAACCTCTAAGAGGTAAGGTTTTATTATTACCCTCACTAGTACCTACAATGAAATTTAGAAAATACTCTGCATGATTAAACAGCAATGCTTAAAATGAGAACTGCTGTTTTTTGCATTATGAAGAGGATGCTTGTCCCTAGACTGAAAAACTAATTTCCAATCTGAAAACCTTGTCTGCAAGAGACTTTGGATTTTTTTACTGTCTTTTCCAAACCTTTTCCTGGAAACACAAAAACTTATTTCTGTAAAACTAGCAATTACTGGTTTGAGCCTTCTGTTTTCATTTAGTGCTACAGTTAGAAGATGTATCATTTTTATTGATAATAAAAATATTTGGTATCATTGATTATAGCATGTATTCTGCCTACTTACAAATAGATTTGGATGACTACTTATTAGAAATAACAGAAGAAGGTAAGAAATTCTCTTGCCAGGGTCCTGGTTTACCACTGTCGAGCATTAAATTTAGCTCTGGGCTTCCCAGAGCCAAGGCAAGAATGACATACAATTAATGATACAGTTCTCATAGTCTGGGAAAAAAATGATAATTGTTCTTCAAGTCAGGCAAACTTTTTCCTGGCACTAACTTCTAAAAGGAATGGAATCATGGGACACCTCACATGAGAGATATTGGACATTCTAAACATGTAGGTGCAGAATCTTCGCTCAGAAAAAGCAAGAGACTCATGGAAATTGACAAGAGATGATAAAATGCTCTAAACTGTGTTTCTTTCTTTCTTTCTTTTTGAGTTGGAGTCTCACTGGAGTGCAGTGGCACACTCGGGCCACCGCAGCCTCGACCTGCTGGGCTCCGGTGATCCTTCTGCCTTAACCTTCCAAGTAGCTGGAACTACAGGCGTGCGCTACCACACCTGGCATATTTTTTGATTTATTGTAGAGATGAGGTCTTGCCAAGTTGCCCGGGCAGGTCTCGAACCCGCGGGCTCAGGTAATCCACTCACCTCAGCCTCCCAAAGTGTGGGATTACAGGCTGAGCCACCGAGCCCAGTGACTGTGTTTCTTTCATGGCTGAAACTGCATTAATCTAAACCTCTACCCAAACTCTGGGACCCAGAGGGTACTCTCTGTGACTTCAATTTACAAAAGAAAAATAAAGAAGACTTGTGTTAAGACAATTCTGCAAAAATAATTCAATCTCTTCATTAATGTAACAAATTTTTCTCAATTTGAATATTTTGCTATTTCTTTTTTTTTTTTTTTTGAGTTGGAGTCTCACTC
>NW_007253820.1:789864-802045 GCF_000164805.1 Carlito syrichta | reverse complement strand
TGATTTATTGTAGAGATGAGGTCTCGCTGCCCAGGCGGGTGTCGAACCCGCGGGTTCAGGTAATCCACTCACCTCAGCCTCCCAAAGGCACAGGATTACAGGCTGAGCCACCAAGCCCGGTATCTTTTGCTATTTCACATAGAATTAGACAACTATGACCTGTGTTCATTTCAGAGCAACCTTGGGAAGGTTTTCAATGAAAACAATAATTAAAGACAAATCCAATCCACACAGTTGAAATTAGTTCTAATTTTCGTCTAACAGAATAGCATGTGCTGTGCTAATTATACAAAATAATGTTCACTCACTTTTGAGGTCATATAAATGAGAATAACATCAGCTATGAAATTAAAATGAACCATAAAACTAGTTTTATAGTTGGAGAATGATTTCTTCATGTATCCCATGAAATTTTGCTATTAGACAATTGTCTCAAAATAGCTATAAACGCCTCTTTAATTTTCTAGAGTGTCTTGAGGAAAATACTTGATATTAATGAACTCAAGTCTCTTCACTGCATTCAGATATGTTTCATAGATGTTTGTATTTTCTAGATGTGCCATAAGAAAATATCCATGATAAGATCATGGGCTTTGGAGTCCTAGGGACTGGGTACAAATCACACTCCCCACCAGTTACTAAATGATTTTAGGCAAATTATTCAACATCTGCAAATCTCAGTTTTCTCACCTTTAAATGAGGATAATACCTACTACATGGAGTTGTTCTGACTATTGTATTATTATTATTATCATTATTATACATGAAAGTAAAAGACCTAATGAAAAATAGGTGCAAAATAGATGTTTGTTCTTCCCCTTTGATGCTCATACTCTGGCCAAATGAATTGTCTACAAGTTCAAGGAGATTATTCTTCCAAATTTTCCAGACACATAGCTTGCCAATACTGCTTTTTAAAATGATATGAGAATCTATACAGTATGGTACTGACATCAGGATAGATATATAGATCAATGGAATAGAACTGCGACTCCAGCAATAAAATCTAATACTTAATAGTCAATGACAGCCGGGCTCGGTGGCTCAGCCTGTAATCCCGCTCTTTGGAAGGCTGAGGTGAGTGGATTGCCTGAGCCCGAGGGTTTGAGACCCGCCTGGGCAACTTGGCGAGACCTCATCTCTACAGTAAATCAAAAAATTAGCCGGGCATGGTAGTGCGCGCCTGTAATTCTGGCTACTCGAAAGGCTGAGGTGGAAGGATCGCCGGAGCCCAGCAGGTCGAGGCTGTGGTGACCGGGAGCGGCCATTGCACTCCAGTCTGGGCAGAGTGAGACTCCAACTCAAAAAAAAAAAAAAAAAAATTAGTCAATGACTTTCAACAAAGGTGCCAATAGGGTGACATTTCAATAGAGAAAGAACAGACTTTCCAGTAAGTAGTGCTGATACAACTGGATATACACATACAAAAGAATGAATATAAACCCTACTTCATACTATTAAAAAGAGTTAGCTCAAAATGGATCATAGGTCTAAATGTAAGAGCCAAAACTATAAAATTCCTAGAAGAACACATAGGAGTAAATCTTCATGACCTTGAGTTAGGCAACAATTTCTTGTTAGCCATAATACCAGAAGAACAAATGACAAAAGTAAAGATACACAACCTGGACTTCATTAAAACTAAAAACTTTTGCATAACAAGCAGACACAATCAAGAAAGTGAACAGACAACCCACAGAAAGGGTGAAAATATATGCAAAATGTGTTTCTGACAAGGGACTTATTTCCAGAATATATTAACATCTTTTACAATCAACAACAAAAAGACAACTTAATTAAAAAATGGACAAAGGAGGCTGGGCAAGGTGGATCACATCGCAATCTCAGGGCTTTTGGAGGCTGAGGTAGGAAGATCTCTTGGGACCAGGAGTTCAAGACTAGCCCTGGCAACATAGAGAGACCCCACCTCTACAAAGAAGTAATATAAAATTATCCAGGTATGGTGACTTACACCTGTAGTCTCAATTACTCGGAAAGCTAAGGTGATAGGTTTGCTTGAGCCCAGTAGTTCAAGACTACAGTGAGCTATGATGGTGCCACTGCACTCCAGCCTGAGTGACAGAACCAGACCCTGTCTCAAAAACAAAAGGAGGGGTGGGAGGAGGGCAAAGGATATGAGTAGATTTTCTCCAGGAAGATATAAAAATAGCCAATAATCACATGAGAAGGTACTCAACATCAGGGAAATGCAAACCAAAACCACAATGAGATACCAAGCTATATACACTATTATGGCTAAAATTAAGAAGACATATAATAACAAGTGTTGGTGAAGCTGTAGAGAAATTGAAATCTTCATACTTTCCTTGTGGGACTGTAAATGGTGCAGCCACTTAGAGAAACACTTAGACAATTCTTCAAAAAATAAAACTTAGAATTCCTCTTCTAGATACACAAGGGAGAACTCCCAACAGACTTTTATGAAACAAAAAATTATATATAGAACTGGGTGCAGTGGCTCAAGCCTGTAAACCCAGCACTTTGGGAGGCTGAGGCAAGAAGATTGCCAGGGCTCAGGAGTTCGAGGCCAGCCTGGGCAACTTGGTGAGACCATGTCTCTACAATAAATCAAAAATTAACTGGGCGTGGTAGCTCACATCTGTAGTTCCAGCTACTTGGAAGGCTGAGACAGAAGGATAGCCTGAGCTCAGCAGGTCGAGGCGGCAGTGGCCAGAAGCGTTCTACTGCACTCCAGCCTGGGTGACAGAGTGAGACTGATTCACAAAAAAATTGTTTATGTTCTTACATGTTTAAACTTCAGTCACCTTCAAAGTACTCTCCATTTGATGCAATGCACCTATCGAGATGCTTTTTCCACTGCTCAAAACAATTTTTGAACTTGTCAATCTTGGTGCCTTTTAGTGCTTCTGCCATTTTTTGTTTCACCTCTTCCTCATTGGCAAAATGTTTCCTTTGAGGACTTTTTTCATAAGGTATACAAAAAACAACACTGATCAGGGTGAGATCAGGGAGATTGGGGCAGCGGGGTCCTGTTGTTTTGGTTGAAGCTGCTGAACATGCAGCATGGTATGGGCAGGTGTGCTTGTAAATCACCCATCATGAAATGGGCAAGTGTATTGAAAGAATCTCCAAAGAAAATTCACAGAAGCCAAATGCAGCCTCTCACAAAGACACCAGCTAGTAAACTGATGCCAATGGAGTACACTTACCTACCAGGGGAATCCTGTTCTACAAGGAACCTGCCCTCCAGAAGACAATTCCAGTCTGGGGGGATCCTCCCTCATATATCCAAGATAAATAACAGCATGTCCACACAAAAACCTATACACAGATGTTCATAGCAGCATTACTCATGATAGCTAAAAAGTAGAAACAACCATGGGTGTGATGGCTCATTCCTGTAGTCCCAGCTACTCCAGAGGCCGAAGTGGGAGGATTCCTTGAGCTCAGGAGTTTGAAACCAGCCTAGGCAACGTGCAAGCTCTCATCTCTACAAAAAAATTTAAAAACTAGCCAGATATGGTGGCACACACCTGTAGTCCCAGCTACTCAGGAGACTGAAGCAGAAGGATCACCTGTGCCCTGGAGGTCAAGGCTGCAATGAGCCATTATCATGCCACTGCACTCCAGCCTGGGTGACAGAGTAAAGCTTTGACTCAAAAACCAAAACGAAACAAAAAATAATTGTCCATGAACTGATGAATGGACAAACAAAACATGGTCTATACCTACAATGGCATATTATTCGATCATAAAAAGGAATAAAGTATTGAAACATTCTACAACGTGGATGAACTTTGAAAACAGTATGCTGAAGCCGGGCTCGGTGGCTCAGCCTGTAATCCTGTGGCTTTGGGAGGCTAAGGTGAGTGGATCGCCTGAGCCCGCGGGTTCGAGACCCACCTGGGCAATTTGGCGAAACCTCATCTCTACAATAAATAAAAAAATGAGCCGGGCGTGGTAGCACACGCCTGTAGTTCCAGCTCCTTGGAAGGCTGAAGCGGAAGGATCGCTGGAGCCCAGCAGGTCGAGGCTGCGGTGGCGAGAGCGGCCACTGCACTCCAGTCTGGGCGACAGAGTGAGACTCCAACTCAAAAAAAAAGAAAACCGTATGCTGAGTGAAAGAAACCAGTCACAAAAGACCATATATTGTTTGATTCTGTTTAGGTGAAATGTCCAGAACAAGCAAATCTAAAGAAACAGAAAACAGATTAGTCATTGCCTCGAGCTGAGTGGGGATCGGAGGTAGAGGGGATTGGGGAGTAATCACTAATGGATACAGATGTCTTTCCAGGGCAATGAAATGCTCTAAAATCGGGTTGTAGTGATTGTTGCACAACTCTCTCAAACTACTGAAAACCACAAAGTTGTACACTTTAAATGGGTGAATTTTATGATATGTGAAATAGATCTCAAAAAATGATAAGTGGTTGTGTGCGCAATGACCAGGAAAAACTTTAGTGAACATCTATAAAACGCCATGCATAAGAGGGAAACAAGCCTGGCTTGTTGGCTCAGCCTGTAATCCTGCACCTTTGGGAGGCTGAGGTGAGAGGATTGCCTGAGCCCACGGGTTCGAGACCCGCCTGGGCAGGCGAAACCTCTGCACAATAAATCAAAAAATTAGCCGGGCATGGTAGCGCGTGCCTGTAATTCCGGCTACTTGGAAGGCTGAGGCGGAAGGATCGCCGGAGCCCAGCAGGTTGAGGCTGCGGTGGCTGGGAGTGGCCACTGCGCTCCAGTCTGGGAGACTGAATGAGACTCCTACTCAAAAAAAAAAAAAAGGGAAACAAAGTTAACCAAGCAGGGCTTCTTTCCTCAGAGGGCTTACACCTAGGGAACGGCTGCAGGTCAGTGGAGGTCAATGCATATTTTGATGCTAGTGGGACCAGAATCAGATAAATAGCTGTAATGCATAGTAATCACCGACTGCTCAATGCTAAGCACTGAGCTACTCCTGGAGTGCAGTTTGCATGACCTAGACCTCTAGAAGCACTGAACTTTTGGGGGTGAAAGAGAAGGATCTAGTCAAAAGCTCTGTCCTAAGATAAGCACAGAGGCCAGGAGCCCATGCACATGGGGAAATAGAAGGTGGGAGGAGGAGTGGTGTTGGAGACGGTTCTCTGGGGCGAGTAAGAGTGGACAGGGTAGCCGGGCTCAGTGGCTCAGCCTGTCATTCCACGCCTTTGGGAGGCTAAGGTGAGTGGATTGCCTGAGCCTGTGGGTTCGAGACCCGCCTGGGCAGCGAGACTTCATCTCTACAATAAATCAAAAAATCAGCCGGGTGTGGTAGCGCATGCCTGTAATTCCGGCTACTCGGAAGGCTGAGGCGGAAGGATCGCTGGAGCTCAGCAGGTCGAGGCTGCGGTCGGGAGCGGCCACTGCACTCCAGTCTGGACGACAGAGTGAGACTCCAACTCAAAAAAAAAAAAAAGAGTGGACAGGGTGAGAAGTCAAGGTAGTCTGCTCCAACAAAGGAAGCCAGGCACAAAGGCCTGAAGCAGCAAAGAGTGGGAGACTGAACACACAGAGAGGAAAAGTGGATAAGGAGATGTTAGCTTGGGGGAGGAGTGGACACTAGTGGGGACACCAAGGGTCCTAGGAGTCACATTAAGAAGTTTGAACTAGCCGGGCTTGGTGGCTCAGCCTGTAATCCCGTGCCTTTGGGAGGCTGAGGTGAGTGGATTGCCTGAGCCCGCGGGTTCGAGACCCGCACGGGTTCGAGACCCGCCTGGGCAACTTGGCGAGACCTCATCTCTACAGTAAATCAAAAAATCAGCCGGGCGTGGTAGCGAGCGCCTGTAATTCCAGCTACTCAGAAGGCTGAGGCGGAAGGATCGCCGGAGCCCACCGGGTCGAGATTGCAGTGGCCGGGAGCACCACTGCACTCCAGTCTGGGCGACAGAGTGAGACTCCAACTCAAAAAAAAAAAAAAAAAAAGTTTGAACTGAGGGCTCTGGGGAGCCATTGAGTGTTTTAAATTCCCGGAATGGCCTGATCCTATTTTACAAAGGTCTCCCTGGCTTCGGTAAAGAGCTGGATTGGATGAGAGCAAGACCAGGAATGGAAAGACCTGTCTTCCAGAAGCATGGAAATAGGGCCAAGACTGGTGGTGGCCGTGAAATAGGCCACTGCAGTGGGGGAAAAGAGGTCAAAGAAGATGTCCAAGTTTTCAGGCTGGTGATGCGTGGTAGGTGGCACCAGCCATGGGGCAGCAAACACGGAGAAGGGGTTGGATTCTGGAGGCGGCATGGAGAATGGCACATGTCCCTCATTCAAGTGGAAAGGGCATGGGCCATGGGATACGCAGACTGGAACTTCCCTCCCGGAAATTTAAAGACCAGGACCAAATCCTCCCTTTTGTCAACAGACTATGGAGTAGGATCCAGCTATACTTCCCTTGGTTAACTTCTGTCTGGAAGACTCGGACTATACCAACATCAGGTAGTGCTAATAAATCCTACTGAATGCTCTTCAGCTTAGGGAAAAAGATCAGCTAGCAGGATAGGGGAAAGACTCTCCCAGAGAAGGCTGGGAAACTCAGTATAGACGTTTCTCCAGGTTGGCAGGGGGTTGGGGGAGGATTAAATACTATTGTCATCTATTATGGAGACCCGTGAAGTGCACCCATGGTCTAAATCAGTATTCCTACATTAACTAGTTCAACAACCAAGCAATAATGGGAAAAAATGTTCACTGTTTTTGAGTTATTCTTTTGCAGTTACATACTACTACTTCTGAAACTTTCATAGCTGTGTAAACCAGAAAGAGTTCTCAAATCCTAATAGAATTACTGGCTGTCAAGCCAAAATAAAGTTTCAGGACAATTCTTAATGCAGTAATTGATTGCTGCTGCGATCAAAATGAACATTAAAAAATAACTGATAGATACATCCTAAAAATACAGTTATGTCAGAAACCATCTCTTTTTCCTGATATAGGACTCTGTCATACAAAGTTCCTTTAGAAACCTGAACTTTCTTTGACCTGATAGAAAGTAGCCACTTCAGCATAGGAGGAAGGACAGCATGATACACTGTTCAAAAATAAACAATGGTTGAAAATGTATTTTAACCTCAGAGACCTCAAAAGAAAAGGCAACTACCATGTTTACTGATAACCTAAAAAGCATTCAGGAGAAACATTTCAAACTTCAAAAACAAAAATCTTTTTTTTTCTTTTTAATTTTTTTATTTTAAAGATGTGGGCTACAATTCAGGGTCAGGTATACACATGTTCATTATACAGGTACCCTTGTTGATGAGGTGTGCACTCCCTCCCCTGGCAGACTCCCACTACTGCCAATCCCAAACTGTTAAATATTTCTTATTCTTCATCTGAAGCTGGCAGTAACCTTGACACTGAGCTTCTTTTTCTCTCAGCCCAGAGTCATCCCCAAAACTCCCAGGCTCGTCGCAAACTATAAGTCAAGAAATACACCAGTGCCTGAAGGTAGCTATGCCAGCAACCTACTTGCATTTTAACAGGAGATCCTGGGAGGTAACTATTCTTCAAGGAGCAGGCTAGTGAGATGACTGCTAAAATGTATTAATTTCCTTCATTTTTCAATAGTGCAGAATAAAGCCATTTGATAATGCTTGTTTAGATACCTAAGTTAAATTTAAATTAATTCACACTTTTATTATATTTTTATACCCCCAAATATCACACATCTTCACAGAAATCATTTGCAATAGTTTACAGCATTTTACAAAGTACAGACAGCAGGTGTGGCCACTCAGCTATTACCTCAGGCCATTTCAGGTAGTGATGAAGTGAGAGGACCAGACAGTTTCTCATCTCAGTTTGTTGTCCAAGCCTAAGGCAGGACCATAATTTAGTTACAGATCATTTTTTCTAATAAAGTAGCCTAACCAAACATTTTGCATGGTAATTGGACTGCAAGAAAATGCTTTTAAAAGATTCATGTCCATAAATGCACCACTGAAAAGACATAGAGTGGCAAAATGGATAAAATATCATGAAACAATAATATATTGTCTCCAAGAGACTCATCTCACCAGAAATAACACTCACAGACTCTAAGTAAGAGGAAGGGAAACAAAATTTCAGGTGAACGGAACACAAAAGAAAGCAGGAGTCACAATCTTAACAGCAGACAAAATACCCTTTAAGCTATCAAAAATTTAAAAAGATATGAAAGGTCACTACATAATGATAAAAAGTTCTATCCATCAACAAGAAATATCCATCCTAAACATATATGCACCCAACATAGAATCACCAACTTTCATAAAGCAGCTTCTAGGTAAACTAAAAAAAGATATTGACTCTAACACTATCATAGCTGGGGACTTAAACACCCCACTAACAACTCTATACAGATCATCAAGACAAAAAGTCAACAAGGAGATCCAGAACCTCAACGTGACACTTAACCAAATGGACTTAATTGATACCTACAGAACACATTCCACCTAACAAACTCAGAATATACATTCTACTCATCACCACATGGAATTTACTCTACGATCGACCACATCCTTGGCCATAAATCAAGCATAAACAAATTCCATAAGACTGAAATTCTGCCATACACCTTCTCACACTACAGTGGAATAAAAATAAATATCAACACCAACAAAATTCCTCCAAAACTCATAAAGACACGGACACTGAACACCATGATGCTAAACAACTCCTGGGTCAACATGGAAATCAAAACAGAGATTAAAAGATACCTGAAAACAAATGAAAATGGCATACCAAAATATCTGGGATGCCATGAAAACAGTACTAAGAGGGGAATTCATATCTCTATGAAAACACGTGAAGAAAATGGAAAGATCACAAGTTAAGAGCCTAACATATCACCTAAAGAAGCTGGAAAAGCAAGGCCACTAACTTCACTAACTTCAGCAGAAGAATCCAGATTACCAAAATAAAAGTCCAAATTCAAGACATAGAAGACAAAAATATAATACAAAAAAATCAGTGAAACCAAAAGCTGGTTCTTTGAAAGAATAAAGATTGATGGACCCCTAGCTAGACTGACTAAGAAAAAGAGAGAAAAAGTCCAAATAAACACAAGAAATGCAAAAGATGAAGTCACAACTGACCCTGAAGAAATACAAAAGATTATCAGAGATTACTATGTACACTTGTATGGAAACAAACTTGAAAACCTAAATGAAATGGAGGAGTTTCTTATATAACACAACCTCCCCAGGTTGAAACAAGAAGAAATTGAGACCTAAATAGACCAATAACTACCCAGGAAATTGACTATGTCATAAGAAAACTACCCACAAAAAAAAAGCCCTGAACCAGGTGACTTTCCAGGAGAATTCTACAAAACATACAAAGAAGAACTGATACCAATCCTATTGAAAGTATTCCAAGCAATTGAGAAAGTTGGAACTCTTCCTAAATCATTTTATGAAGCTAACATCACATTGATACCCAAACCGGGTAAAGATCCAACAAAGAAAGAGAACTACAGGCCAATATCCTTGATGAACATAGATGCTAAAATTCTCAACAAGATTCTAGCATACTGGATCCAACAACACATCTCAAAAATCATTCACCCTGACCAAGTAGGCTTCATCCTTGGGACACAGGGCTGGTTCAATATCTGCAAGATCATAAATGTAATTAAATACATCAACAGATGTATTTATATCATTAGATTATACCACATGATTATATTATTAGATGCAGAAAAAGTTTTTTATAAAATCCCGTACCCCTTCTTGATAAAAACCCTCCAACATCTAAGCATAGCTGGAACATACCTCAATAATAGAGCCATCTATTAGAAACCCACAACCAACATACTGCTAAACAGACAGAAACTGGAACCATTTCCCCTGAAAGCTAGAACAAGACAAGGATGCCCACTCTCGCCCCTCCCGTTCAACATAGTATTGAAAGTCCTAGCTAGAGCAATCAAACAAGCAAAGGAAATGAGGGGTATCCAAATAGGAAAAGAGAAAGTTAAATTATCCCTCTTTGCAGATGACATGATTCTATACCTTGAAAACCCAAGAGAATCTGTCAAAAACCTTCTTGCACTGATAAAAGATTTTGGCAAAGTCTCAGAGTACAAAATAAATGTGCAAAAGTCAGTCACATTTCTATACACCAACAATTAACAAACAGAAACCCAAATAAAAAGCGCAATCCCAGGCCGGGCACGGTGGCTCAAGTCTGTCATCCCAATACTTCGGGAGGCCAAGGTGAGAGGTTTGCCTGAGTCCAGGAGTTTGAGACCAGCTGGTGAGACCTCGTCTCTACAATAAATAAAAAAAATAAACCGGGTATGGTAGTGAGCGCCTGTAGTTCCAGCTACTTGGAAGGTTGAGGTGGAAGGATCACATGAGCCCAGCAGGTCGAGGCTGCAGTGGCCATAAGCCTGCCACTGCACTCTAGCCTGGGCGACAGAGTGACTCCAACTCAAAAAAAAAAAACAAAACAAACAACACAATCCCATTCACAATAGCCACAAAGAAATGAAATATTTTGGCATCTTCCTAATCAGAGAAGTCAAAGACCTTTACAATGAAAACTACAAAACACCGCTCAAAGAAATCAAAGATGACACAAACAAATGGAAAAATATTCCATGTTTATGGATTGGAAGAATCAACATTGTTAAGATGTCCATCCTACCCAAGGCAATCTACAGATTTAACGCAATACCCACTAAATTACCAGCAGCATTCTTCTCAGACCTGGAAACGACAATAAAGGAATTCATATGGAAATATAAGTGACTATGAATAGCCAAAACAATCCTCAGCAAAAACAAAAACAAAAACAAAAACCAAGGCTGGAGACATCATGCTCCCAGACTTTAATCTTTATTATAAAGCTACAATAATCAAAACAGCCTGATATTGGTACAAGAACAGGCATATAGGCCAATAGAACAGGACAGAGATTCCAGAAGCAAAACTTCAATTTCTTAACCAGATCATCTTTGACAAAGCCTCCACCACCAACCACTGGGGAGAGGAGAATTTGTTTAGTAAATGATGCTAAGAAAACTGGCTGGCCACCTGCAGAAGGTTAAAACAAGACCCCTACCTAACACCATATACAAAAATCAACTCTAAATGGATTAAAAACCTAAACATAAAACCTCAAACCACTATTACCTTAGAAAATGCAGGAGACACCCTTATGGAAATTGGAACTGGCAACCAATTCCTGATCAAAACCCCAAGTGCCCATGTCATAAGAGATAAGATAGACAAGTGGGACCTCATCAAACTAACAAGCTTCTGCAAAGCCAAAGAAATCATTGAGAGAGCAGGCAGACAGCCCACACATTGGGAAAAAATATTTGCCAACTGTATATATGACAAAGGCCTAACATCTAGGATCTACAAGAAACTCAAACGTGCCAAAAAGAAAAAAACAAACAGCCCCATTACAAAGTGAACAAAAGATATCAATAGACAGTTCTCAAAAGAAGATATACAAACAGCCAACAGATACATGAAAAAATGCTCAGTCTCACTAGTCATAAAAGAAATGCAAATTAAAAACATACTGAGATACCACCTAACTCTAGTCAGGATGGCCATCATCAACAACTCAAAAAACAACAGGTGATGGAGAGGATGTGGGGAAAAGGAAACACTTCTGCACGGTTGGTGGGAGTGTAAACTAGTACAGCCTCTGTGGAAAATAGTGTGGTGATTCCTAAAAGATCTAAAAATTGGCCTCCCATACGACCCTGCAATCCCCCTACCGGGAATATAACCAGAGGAACTCAAATCACTCTATGAAAAAGATATCTGCACATGCATTTTTTTTTTTTTTTTTTGAGTTGGAGTCTCACTCTGTTGCCCGGACTGGAGTGCAGTGGCCACTCCTGGCCACCGCAGCCTCAACCTGCTGGGCTCTGGTGATCCTTCCAAGTAACTGAAACTAGAGGTACGTGCTACCACAACCGGCTAATTTTTTAATTTTATTGTAGAGATAAAATCTTGCCTGCCCAGGCAGGTCTCGAACCCGCAGGCTCAAGCAATCCACTCACCTCAGCCTCCCAAAGGCGCAGGATTACAGGTTGAGCCACCAAGCCTGGCTGCAGCATTCTTTACAATAGCAAAAACATGGAGCCAACCATGCTGCCCATCAAAAGAGGACTGGATAAAAAAACATGGAACATATACACAATGGAATATTATGTAGCCATAAAGAAGGACAAAATCATGAACTTCACAGG
>NW_007253820.1:785893-789808 GCF_000164805.1 Carlito syrichta | reverse complement strand
AGGCTGCGGTGGCCGGGAGCGGCCACTGCACTCCAGTCTGGGCAACCGAGTGAGACTCTAACTCAAAAAAAAAAAAGAAAGGAACTGGCAGTAGGGGAAACTGCCAGGGGAGGGAGGGGGCACACCTCATCAACAAAGGTACTGCATAATGAACATTTGTAGACTTAACCCTGAATTGTACCCCACAAATTAAAAATAAATTTTTTTTTTTTTAAAGATATATGCCCATGCCAGGCATGGTGACTCATGCATGCAATCCCAGCACTCTGGGGGGCTGAGGTAGGATTACTTGAGCCCAGGAGTTTGAGACCAGCCTGGGCAACATAGTGAGACTTTGTTTCCACAAAACAATCAAAAAATTAGCTAGGTGTGATGGCACACATCTGTAGTCTCAGCAACTCAGGAGGCTGAGGCAAAGGATTGCCTGACCCCAGGAAGTTGAGGCTGTGGTGAGTTATGCTTGTGCCACTGCACTCCAGCCTGGGAGACAGAGTGAGATCCCAATTCAAAAAAATTTTTGAAAATCAATAAAAAGCTGGACTCGGTGGCTCAGCCTGTAATCCCGCGCCATTGGGAAGCTGAGGTGAGTGGATTGCCTGAGCCCGTGGGTTCGAGACCCGCCTGGGCAGCGAGACCTCATCTCTACAATAAATTTTAAAAAATCAGCCAGGCATGGTAGCGCATGCCTGTAATTCCGGCAACTTGGAAGGCTGAGGTGGAAGGATCGCCGGAGCCCAGCAGGGCGAGGCTGCGGTGGCCGGGAGTGGCCACTGCACTCCAGTCTGGGCGACAGAGTGAGACTCCAACTCAAAAAAAAAAAAAAAAGAAAGAAAATCAATAAAAATTTTAAAAAGATTCATCTCCAGGCATAATTTTATTTATATCTTGAGATAATTGTATTTAAAAATAGATTTGCTAGCCGTGCTCGGTGGCTCAGCCTGTAATCCTGCACCTTGGTAGGCCAAGGTGAGTGAGTACCTGAGCCCGTGGGTTCAAGACCCGCCTGGGCAACTTGGCATGACATCATCTCTACAATAAATTAAAAAAAAAAAAAAATTAGCCAGGCGTGGTTGTGCGCACCTGTAGTTCCGGCTACTTGGAAGACTGAGGCGGAAGGAACGCCAGAGCCCAGCAGGTCGAGGCTGCAGTGGCCGGGGTTGTGCCACTGCACTGCAGACTGGGCAACAGAGTGAGACTCCAACTCAAAGAAAAAAAAAAAGAAAGAAAGAAAAGAAAAGAAAGGTTTGGCACAGTGGCTCACACTTGTGATCCCAACACTTGAGCCCAAGAATTCGAGACAACCAACCTGGCAACCTAGTGAGACCTCATTTCTACAAAATAAAAATTAAAAAAAAATTATCCAGACATGATAATGTCTAGCTATATGCATGGTGCATGGCTGTAGTTCCAGCTACTTGAGAGGCTGAGGCAGAAGGATTGCTTGAGCCCAGAGAACCAAGATCACACCACTGCACTCAAGCCTGGGAGTCAGAATACGACCCTGTCTCAAAAAAAAAAAAAAAAAGGTGTAAAGACAACAGACAGAATGGGGGGAAAAAATCTTTGTAATTCATATATCTGATGAGCATCTAGTAACCAGAATGTATAGAGTTCTTATAACTTAATAACAAAAAGATAGCCGGGCTCGGTGGCTCAGCCTGTAATCCCGCACTCTGGGAGGCTGAGGTGAGTGGATTGCCTGAGCCTGCAGGTTCAAGACCCGCCTGGGCAACTTGGCGAGAACTCATCTCTACAATAAATTTTAAAAAAACCAGCCGGGCGTGGTAGCGCTTGCCTGTAATTCTGGCTACTTGGAAGGCTGAGGCGGAAGGATTGCCGGAGCCCAGCAGGTCCAGGCTGTGGTGGCCGGGAGCAGCCACTGCACTCCAGTCTGGGTGACAGAGTGAGACTCCAACTCAAAAAAAAAAAAAAATGGATGCTGGCACAGATGCAGTTAAAAAGGAAGACTTTTACACTGTTGGTGTCAGTGCAAATTAGTACAAGCTCTATGCAAATTGATATAGAGATTGCTCAAAGAACTAAAAGTAGACTCACAATTTGATCCAGCAATCCCACTACTAGGTATCTACCCAAAGGAACAGAGGTCATTATATAAAAAGACACCTGTACTCTCATGTTTATCACAACAATTCACAATAGCAAGATATGGAATCAACCTAATGCCCATCAACTGATCAGTGAATAATGAAAATGTTACGTTTCTAGATATACACCATGGAATACTTGTCAGCCATAAAAACAAATGAAATGTCTTTTGCTGCAACATGAATGGAGTTGGAGAACATCATCCTAAGTGAACTAACATAGGAACAGAAAACCAAACACCACATGTTCTCACTTATCAGCAGGAGCTAAACTAAGAATCTGCAAAGGCATAGAGAATGGTATAATGAACAATTGAGACTCAGAAGAGGAAGGATGGGAGGAGTCGAGGAATGAAAAATCACCTATCGGGTACAATGTGCACAGGTGGGAGTGATGGGTGCACTTAAAATCCCAGACTTCTTCACCACTCCATCATGCATCCGTGTGAACAAAAATTACTTGTACACCCTAAAGCTACTGAGATTTTAAAAAGAAGAAAAAAGGAAAAAAAAAAATATATATATATATATATATATATATATATATATATATATATATATATATCATGCTAAGTACAAGAAGCCAGAGACAAGAGGCCACATATTATATGAGTTCATTTATATGAGATGTCCGGAATAGGCAGATCTATAGAGACAGAAAGCATATTGGGGTTTGCCAGGGGTTGGGGAGAGGGGAGAAATGGGGAGTGACAGCTTCATGGTTACAGGCTTCCTTTTTGGGGTGACGAAAATAGAGAATGGTGATGGCTGCATAACCTTGAGAATGTACTGGAAGCTGCAGAATTGTAAACTTTGTGGTTAAAACTGAGTTTTATGTTGTGTGGGTTTTCTCGCAATGAAAAAACACAGTTTCCAAATCTAAAATATAATTAGTGAGAAGAGTGGCATTGTTTCATATTTTTAAAAATCTCCTTTATGTATGACTTCACAGAAGAGAGTTGGATGCTCATCTCTGCTTCTGCATCCAGGCTGCGGCAAGGTTGTTTGGATGACGTATCTGAAGAAAACCCAGCCTCACACAGATATGTAGTTAGAAAAGAGTGATTTTAATAGCTTTTCCAGATAATTGTGGATATTCTCTGATACAACATGAAAACTCCGCAAGTGGTAGTTTTTATAGAGGTTAGTTGCAATGTGGAATCTGAAAACAAATCAATGAGTTTTTCATGGTCTATGGTATTAGAGTCATTGCAAAACTACAAAAGTGAAAGGGCGGGGTTGAAAAGTGATGAAACCTTTTCTTTGTAAACGTGTAGCACTGACTTGATTGCTATAAAGGAAACATGGAAGAAGACAAATATTATGTCCAAGGACACCAGTTAATAATTAGCTTTTGGCTGGGCACAGTGGCTCACGCCTATAATCCCAGTACTTTAGGAGGCCGAGGTGAGAGGATTGCCTGGGCCCACAGGTTTGAGACAAGCCTGGACAACTTGGCAAGACCTCATCTCTACAATAAATTAAAAAATTAGCCAGGCGTGGTGGCGCATGCCTGTAGTGATGGGGTAAAGTGTGAAATAAATGGTAGGAGAGTGCGCGACATAAATCTTTGCCTGCTGCAAAAGTATGCCAACTGTGGCTAGGTTAAGGCTGCTTATCCAGGTCTGGGTCAATGACAAAGGGAAGACTTCACAGCCCAGCCCTACTCTACCACCAGAATGCAGACTTCTTTAGAGTGATACCGGGACACCCGTGTCACTGAGTCACCAGCACCACCAGTATTGTTGAATGATACTGAATTGGCAAACATGTCCACCAGTAGAAAGATTCTTCTGGCCGGGCTCGGTGG
>NW_007253820.1:777480-785575 GCF_000164805.1 Carlito syrichta | reverse complement strand
ATCACCAGAGCCCAGCAGGTCGAGGCTGCGGTGGCCGGGAGCGGCCACTGCACTCCAGTCTGGGCGACAGAGTGAGACTCCAACTCAAAAAAAAAAAAAAAAATCGATCACTTGAAAACCCTCAGAAATGGAGCAGGCCCCAGGCGGTCTAAGCAGCAGGCTCCTTTGTGGAGACTTCTTGGTGCCGGCCACCTAGCCAGTCCACCCAAGCTAGGGCCCCGCCATCGTCCCATGCCTGCCTTTCCCTATCTTGGGAATCAGAAAGGGGGACAGAGGGAGTCAGTCCATGTGTTGGTCTGGGACTCGGGTAACTCAGGAGCACTGGACACATGACCCAAGGTGCTCTCCGGTCTCTCTGAGGTAGGCCTGCCCCCTCCCTCCACCTCTTCATGCCTCATCCAAGCCCATCTGGGAGCAGCTCCTCTCTGAATTTCACCTCACTTCTGGCCCTCTGTACAAGTCAGGACTCTCTCTTCTAATATCCTTGGGCCCTGAAGATGCAAGTTATCTGCGTGGGACAGAAGGCAGCCTCTCTCTCCAGACAAAACCAATGTCCTCAAACCCCTGAAATGCCTTGGTGGCCCCTCTGAGGATGCCGCTCAGATCACAGCACCTGAACCGAGCTCCTTCCTGAGCCTGCCTGCCCTCATGCAGTTTGCCTTTGCTGTGAGTGTTAAGGAGCTAGAGAATTAATTCACGGTTGCCCCATATCCTGGCTCAGTTCCTCCATCATGCTTCATGTCCACCTCTGATCACACTTGGCCCTCCAGCCTGGCGCTAATAACTGGTAAACATACATGAAAATTTCTATGGGTGAGACACTATAGTCCAGACATGGATGGATATAAGACTTAGATTCATCGTTGAAGAACTTCTGAGCTGGCTTAGGGCCACGTGAGGCTGTATTAGGTGCCACTGAGTGTACTTATAGTGGCCACCAGGAAGGACTGTTTTTCACTGGCATGATCTAGGAAGGCTTCTCAGAAGAGAGGGGTTTGAACTGAGCATTAAAGGCAGGCCAGGGGTTCTCAACACATTTTTTTTTTTTTTGAGTTGGAGTCTCACTCTGTCACACAGACTGGAGTGCAGTGGCCGCTCCCGGCCACTGCAGCCTCGCCCTGCTGGGCTCCGGTGATCCTTCTGCCTCAGCCTTCCAAGTAGCCGGAATTACAGGTGCACGCTACCAAGCCCGGCTAATTTTTTGATTTTATTGTAGAGATGAGGTCTCGCCTGCCCAGGTGGGTCTCAAACCCACGGGCTCAGGCAATCCACTCACCTCAGCCTCCCAAAGGCGTGGGAATACAGGCTGAGCCACCGAGCCCGGCTCAACACATTTTAAGGTTTAAAGAGGGTGCCAAAAAAAATGTATACACATTTTAAGAAAGAATAAAATCTGTATTAAAATTGTAATACTCAATATATACCAATAGCAAAAGATGGATACAAGTCACATTTGACTTCTGAAATTACAAGAGGTGCTCAAAGTGGTTACCATCAGTGTCCAGACACTTCTGATTATGGTGAACTGCTGCAGGCCTTGTTGCTGTGTGAGGCCTCCCGGATCTTCCCTTATGCATACCTCACAGAGTATCATGTGTCTCAGACTTATCACCAATGTGTGCAACTGTTAGGCGTGTTGGAGGTTCTTTGCATATTCATGACTCCACTGTCGTTGTCCTTCCATGATGTTCTCAAATGACAAATACTACTTCAAAATGGTCTTGCGGGCCTCGAATAGCAACTATGCTTCTGCCGTTTTCTTTGATTGTCCTGCCTTTCTCATGGTGATGCTAGCATTCATTTGATCAATGCCATCTTTTGAGTGAATATCATACTACACATTGGTACCATAATTCAATTCAACTTCAAAAAGTAATACATAGATAAAACCTCTTAAATAGATGTGTGCACATTTTTGGCACCCCAGGTATATATGCTGGGGTCATACCCCTAGAGGTGTGATACCTAGATCCCCCCCTTCCTTCCCCTTCTTGCGTTTCTTCTTTCCTCTCCTTCTCCTCCTCTGCTTCCTCCTCCTTCTTCTCCTTCTTTATTCTTAAGTTTGACAGATGACCGAGGTATTCAATGTTGAGAACTATTGATGTTCGCTAGGCAGAGAGTAGCAGGAGGATGTTTCAGATGGTGTAACCAAAGAAGACAGGCAAGAAAGCACAAAGCTTATTTATTTGGGGGAGGATGGGCAGGAAATAGACTAACTTGGCTAGTCTATATTAGTGTTTGCAAGGCGCCTCAGAAGTTTAGATTCTATACTTTCTGCAGTGGTGAGCCATTGATGATTTTTGAAGAGGGGAGACCTTCAGGGATATGAAAGTGTCTCTGTAACAGGTACTTGCTCTGCCTAGAATTAGCTCTCTCCTCACACTTGGAGGCGGACACTACTTCCCTGTGTCCAAAAGTGTTAGTCCAGGTCTCTTTTGCAAATTGCAGGTGAAATGAAACATAGATATCCCTGTTGACTCTTGTGCCAGAATGTTTTGTTCCCGTGTCCCCCAAAAGACAATCACAAAAGCGAATCTGAAGTTGGTACATTCCCCAGGGTTTCAGCCATTCAATTATGTTCTTGAGAAGCAGTTAGTTTTCACAGAATTGCAGGTAAAGTTGTTGGAACAGAAAAAAAGAAGGGCTAATGTATGAGCCAGAGCAGAGGAAGAAGGTAGCACTTATTGGTCAATAGGATTGGGAAGCAGGTAGCCAGGATTGTATATAAGGAACCTTTAAGGAAACAGGGAATTTTAATTTGCTGAGCAGCTACCTACAAATACCCAAAGTCTGTCATAAGGTAGAAGCACCAGGCTTATCCTATGTATTGGTAAGCTTTCCCAAAAAGCAAGGGCATGGAGTATTCACCAGATCATGGGGATTCAGAACATTGTAGGATTCCAAGTTCCGGTAGAGGCTTAAGCATGTGAATTCAGCCATCACTCTCAGCATCAGTCCGCTAGTGACAACAGCACTGCTTTAAATAATGACACCTTTCATTTGCATAAGGTCAGGCATTTAATTCTCTTGGACACTGCACAAAATCGAGCACAATTTAGGTTCTAGAAGTTGCTGATAAAAAATGTATCACTTAGGGTCGCTTAACTCCCTTAACTGAGTATTCCACACAAGAAAATGCACTATCCAAAAGAAAATACATGTTATACTTGTAAAACATAATCTCGCCCCACCCCGAAAATCAAAACCTCTTATTCAAGTCCTTTCCATGATTCTTCAGAATGCATCCTAGTGCGCTATTCTCTCTAAAATCAAGGAAGCCCCCAGGGACAAGTTAGACGCTAGGAGTAGGCGCATTGCAAGAACTCCAGAAGGAACAGACTTTCAAGGGGCAAGTGGTAGAAAAGAAAAACAGAAAGGGCAGTTTGACAGCTATGCACTAAAATATACGAAGAGCTCTCATGAGGAGAAAACTGAACAAGAGCTCTTTCCGTTGCTGAGGACAAGAAGAAACAGTCTTAAATTTAACAGTGAGGTCAAAGTGACCTTCCGAAGAGTGTAATACAATGCTTTCTGTGTAAATCTCTGAACAATGCAACCCTCTTGGAAATGACACTAAACAGAACCTCTAAAGGTGGCACCTTAACCCATAATGAGCCCTCATTATGACACCTTTGCTAGACAGCACCCAGAGAGCAGTTGCTGCTCCTGTCACGGGTCTGTGACTGTCAAACTACGTCCTCAGGATCAGACAAGTGCCTGGCTCACAGTCAGTGCTCCCTGAGCATTTGATTAAAGAAAAGATGGAGGAATTTGATTTCCTACCGCCTGAGAGGATTGCATAACTCATTTTTTATTTATGAAAGCAAGGAAGTAGCCAAAAACAAAACCACCAGCACCACCAGATTCCCCACATGACACGCGGCTTGGCAAGTAGAGAAGAACCCTGGGTGGCAGTGAAGAGCTCTGAGGGGGTGACCACTGGGAATGGTGGAGGCTTGGAGACAGGCCAGAAATGTCCAAGCAGATCCTGAGTTCCACCTGCACGAGATTAGAGCAATACATGGAGTCAATGCATCATTTAAATGAGCTACAAATGGGAACTGGAGATAAGCTGACTTTCAAGCCCACTTAGACTTTGTACTTATAGAGTGAACACTTTGCAAATGGCCTCGGGGTTCCAGCTCTTTTAAACCTTTCACATGATTGCTCTAAGATGTGGGGGCCTGAAATACCGCAGCAGCTGCAGATTGCGCCAAGAAGCAGGAAAGGCAAATGCATATACTTCCTGGTTGCAAGTTTCCACAGACAGGCTCTTTTTAAAAATGGAAAAAAACTAAAAGGAAGTTTTATAAAAAGGAAAAGTAAAAAGGAATATGATAACCAGGAAAAAAGATTAAGGAAAGCCAAGGAAAAAAAGGCACGAGTAAGAATAAGGGTTCCAGGAGCTTTTTAAGTAAAAGAGGAGAGGGCCTTTGAAACCCTATTTGAAAAAGGGGGGGGGGAAATGTAGGCCAGACATGGTGGATCATGCCTATAATCCCAGCGTTTTGGGGGGCGGAGATGAGAGGATTGCCTGAGCTCAGGGGTTCGAGACAAGCCTGAGCAACATGGCAAGGCCTCATTTCTGCGATACATTAAGAAAAATGAGCCAGAGCTGGGCTCGGTGGCTCAGCCTGTAATCCCACGCCTTGGAAGGCTGAGGTGAGTGAATTACCTGAGTCCGTGGGTTCGAGACCTGCCTAGGCAACTCATCTCTGGGTTCGAGACCTGCCTGGGCAACTCATCTCTACAATAAACCAGAAATTAGCTGGGCGTGATAGTGCGCGCCTGTAGTTTCAGCTACTTGGAAGGCTGAGGCAGAAGGATCACCTGAGCCCAGCAGGTCGAGACTGCAGTGGCCATGAGCATGCCACTGCACTCCAGCCCGGGCAACAGTGAGACTCCAACTCAAAAAAAAAAAAAAAAGTAACCACAGAGGAGAGGTCTTTGGGAAGACTCAAAATGTGAAGATATATCCAGGGCTTACAAGGATAGCATGGTGTCCTATGCTTACACAGTGACAGGGACCCAGCCTTCCTATGAATTTTTCCTTCTTTTGAGGAGAGATACCATCTCCAAATAAGCACAATCCAGTTATGATTAGAACCTGGAAAGTCGTGCATAGCAGAACTATAGGTCACGGCCAACAAAGTCACCTCTACCAGATCAAAACCCTCTTTCCCACCAACTATAGGTCCTTTTTTATATCTGTTTTCCATCATTCATAGGCCATTGAATTTTACCTCAGGCAATTTATTTTTCATAGGAGCCTACCAAACACAATTACCAGTCTCTAAATAAGTTGACCTGGGCATGGTGGCTCATGCCTATAATCCCAGCACTTTGGAAGGCCAAGGAAAGAGGGTCATTTGAGGCCAGGAGTTTGAGACTAGCCTGAGCAACATAGCGGGAACTTGTCTCTACAAAAATTTTTAAACTGGGCTCGGTGGCTCAGCCTGAATCTCGCACTTTGGAAGGCTGAGGTGAGTGGATTACCTGAGCCCGCGGGTTCAAGACCTGCCTGGACAACTTGGTGAGACCTCATCTCTACAATAAATCAAAAAATTAGCCATGCATGGTAGTGCGCCTGTAGTTTTGGTTACTTGGAAGGCTGAGGCGGAAGGATCGCCGGAGCCCAGCAGGGCAAGGCTACGGTGGCTGGGAGCAGCCACTGCACTCCAGACTGGGCGACTGAGTGAGACTCCAACTCAAAAAAAAAAAAAAAAAATTTTTTTTAAATGAGCTGAGTGTGGTGGTGCATACCTGTAGTTCCAGCTACTAGAAAAGCTGAGGAAGATCACTTGAGCCCAGGAGTTCGAGGCTATAGTGAGCTATGTTTACACCACTGAACTTCAGTCTAACAGGCTGGGACCCTGTCTCAAAAAAAAAAAAAAAAGAACTTGAGCTAGCCCAGAAAGTCCCTCCAGAATTATTTCAAAAAAGTCTATTGGTTCTTTGTTATATGCATCAGCATTTAATAAGTAACATGATTACTTTTTCTGATGTTTTTCTGTCTTGTTTAAATACGTGTGCTATTTTCTAAACCTCTTCATTCTCATTATATTTCAGATACATTTTACAAGAAATATCCTTTCTGAGAGTTGACCTTGGCCCACAGAAGGGCCTGGTGAGATGGTGGGTGGGGTCTTGATGGCCTGGCCTTCTTTGCTCTTGTGTGCACAGGTTATTTGGGCCTGGCTCTGCATGGCCTCCCTGTTCACGTTTCTGAGGCAACTCCTCAGTGTCTCTGTCCAACGTCTTGACGACCCAGACACCACAGCCACATCAAGGCTTTTCTTTTTAGAGGTCAGAAGGCCTGAGCCACAGCTTCCAGTCCTTCCCAAACGCTGCAGACAGACACAACCGCGAAGAGAGGCGGGTCCTCTGTGGAGGGGTGTGAGGTAGGGGGAGCGATGAGGGTCTCAGCTGAGTTCCCTATGACCTCCCACTCTGTTTCAGTCTACATGGGCACAGAGTACACTCTTACTCCTCATTGTCCCAGGCTCTTGTAATCAATGCAATTATCTACCACACTGCTTGGCAAACATTCTGTGAGAATTCTGATCTTCTAGCACCTGGTTGCTCTTCTATAAAACACCAGGCTCAGCCGGGCTCGGTGGCCCAGCCTGTAATCCCGTGCCTTTGGGAGGCTGAGGTGAGTGGATTGCCTGAGCCCGTGGGTTCGAGACCCGCCTAGGCAGGCGAGACCTCAACTCTACAATAAATCAAAAAATCAGCCGGGCGTGGTAGCGCATGCCTGTAATTCCGGCTACGTGGAAGGCTGAGGCGGATGGATCGCCGGAGCCCAGCAGGTCGAGGCTGTGGTGGCCGGAAGCGGCCACTGCACTCCAGTCTGGGTGACCGAGTGAGACTCCAACTCAAAAACAAAAAAACAAAAAAACACCAGGCTCTGGGAACACCTCTGGGGTTAAGTTCTCCCAGTTGTATACAGGGCAAAGGATCTTGATATAACGACAGAGCAAAGTCCTTTTGAGTGTAGTTCTGTGTGCTATTCTAAATATAGTCACTTAGAATTGGCGCCAGGAAAACATTCACAGTGAGTTGAGTCTGTGTGCCCCAGGGAACCCCACACACCTCCTGGCAGGTCACTGTCCTGACTCCCGGGCACACTGGGCTTCACAGGTTACCAACAGACACCCTGAGGAGGGCCTCCTGACCATGGGTGTTTTATGATTGAATTACCTTATCACTTCATTGTCAAAGATACTGGGGCTCACTCAGCAGACATTTATGGAGTAAAGCAAGGTCAGGCCCAGAGGAAACACAGCGATGGATGAACAGGATAGTGTCCTCCTTTCAGGAAGCCAGGAGCAAACACTAACCACAAACAGGAAGTGACAACACAGTGTGGGGTGGTGAGGACTTGCTGGAGAGCCAGCCTCCCAGAGTAGATACACTTTCTGCAGGAGGTGTTGCCTGATTTTGATAGGACCAGGGTTACCAAGATAAGAAGAATCAAGAAAGAGCACAGAAAGGTGGCATATGAAACCGTATAACAAAACCAAAAGAGGTCCTTGGAGCAGCAGCGTGTGGAGTGAGGTGGGCCCAGAGAGGTCCTCCTGCGGTGCCCCAGTCAGATGGCCTCACTGCAGGGACCCCAGATCAGCCCCCAGGACACTTTGCTGACCACTGTGGCCTCCTCCTCTGAGGCAGAACACAGAGTCACCCCTCCCCCTCCCCCTCAGTGAGAGATCACACGTAACATGTAGAGGGCAACTTTCTAGAAGAGACAACTAGAGAAATGGTGTCAAAGCTTTTAAGTCACAAAGATGACCCAAGCCCGGCATGGTTGCTCACACCCATAATCCCAGCACTTTGGGAAGCGGAGATGAGAAGATTGCCTGCGCCCAGGGGTTTGAGACCAGCCTGGGCAACTTGGTGAGACCTTGTCTCTAAAATAAATTTAAAAATTAGCTGGGTGTGGTGGCACATGTCTGTAGTTACAGCTACTTGGAAGGTTGAGGCAGAGGATCGCCTGAGACAGATAGGTCGAGGCTGTGGTGGCCACGAGCATGCCACTGCATTTCAGCCTGTGTAATAGAGTGAGACTCCAACTCAAAAAAAAAAAAAAAAA
>NW_007253820.1:773234-777263 GCF_000164805.1 Carlito syrichta | reverse complement strand
GGGGGCTCAGGCAATCCACTCACCTCAGCCTCCCAAAGGCGCGGGATTACAGGCTGAGCCACCAAGCCCGGCGAAAGTCTAAAATGTTTTGAGTGCCAACATGATGCTTTGCTTTCTGGTTCAATGCATACAAACTGTGTTTCATTCACAAAGTCATTTAAAAACCTTATACAAGATTATCTTCTGGTTACGTGTATAGGATGTATGAAATACCAATGAATTTTGTGTTTAGGCTTGGGTTTCATCCCCAAGATATCTTACTATATAGCACAAATATTTCAAAGTTCAAAAAACCCCAAAATCTACAACACTTTGGTCCCAAGGGATAGTCAAGCAGTCCTTTGCATTGTTTGTGATTACAGGTGAGAGTCCAATTCAGAGCAACTTTTCTTGCTTCTTCAATTGCCCCGGAAAAGAAGAGGAAGAGCGCGAGTCCCTCACCCCCACTCTACACATATCTCCTGAGGTGCAAAGGCAGCTAATCCCCCAGGGCAGCAAACAGACCTCTAAAACTTTCCCCAAGAGAAACTGTCAGGCGTTTTCACCACCGCACGCCATTGATTTTTCTCTCAGTTGAGCACAAGAGAAATTTTAATTATTTTGAGGAAAGAAAATACATCACTTTCAGCCATGCTAACTCCCCTTTAAAACCATCTGGGATAGCAAAATGCATGAGATAAGTGTAAAATAATTTTAAAAGCTGCCATTCCTAGAAACAGAACTGCTTCCTTATGTGGCCTGCTTGGTGGCCAGGGGTCTGCAGGCTGTCCTGGAGCCAGGCCCAGGAAGTGACTCAGACGTGGCAGGGAAGCCACGCGGTTAAAGAACATCCCAGGACTGGATTTGGGAAAGGCATGTATTCGATGGTGATATAAATTCTGGTCTTGTGCACATATTGTTTTGCAAAATCCAGGCATGAGATCATTTGGCCTGAATGTTGTCTCAGAGGGTTTCTCACAGATCAACACAGTTATCTGAATTGAGTTAGGCCAGAGGAAAGGCATCGCAGGGATTATCTGATTTTGCATGTGGACAGTTAAGCATTTCTCAGTCAGGACAAAACCAAGGGTTTTCTATGTGTTCTCTGGAGGAAAAGCCCATAGAGCTCTCAGCATGTCATCCTTTTCTGCTGCTATATGAGGAAAATCTTAAAATGTTTTCCCAAATCATGGGCGAGAAGACAGAACAGCTGTTGCTGTTTTTTCAGGCAGTGTTTATTCGACTAGAGGGGTCACTGGTTAGTTGGTTTTGTGCTGTTTCTTGTTCTAGACAACCCAGAAGAACAAGAGCCTCTAAGATTACTTACAGCTTTAAGGAGGATTTTCTACCACAAGTGGGAGGTCATAAATAACGGTTCGCTTTAGATCGGCTGTGCTGCCTTTTTCCAGAAGAGATTGGTTAGACCCATCACATCACATCCTGCAGTGTTTCTGACCCTTTGTGTCAGAACCACCCCTGAAAACTATTTAGCCCACATGTATCTGGACTCCACTCCAGGAAGCCTCAGGGTGGGCTTACAGCCCGGAATCCACAGGTGTTTCTGATGCCACTACGCTTGCAATTCACAGCCCTCCTGATTGTCAGAGAACATGCTCATATTCTTTCTGCTACATCCTTTGCTTGATTTTGCTCAGAATATTTTTCTTAAATAGCATGGCTCTCTAAATGTAAACTATTACCACTCAACATAAAGGTAGGGGTCATTCTGGCCTATTGACAGTGTGAAGTACGAAAGGACAGGAAAGACCCTGAATTCTAACAGATCATCCATTTTAGAGTGGAAAGAGAGAGGAGCAGCTATTCTAAAGGTAGGCCTGCAGGCTGAGGGGGAAGGAGATTCAGTCAACAAGGGACAGACCTGTAAGAGAGGCCAGGTGGGCAAGATTTATCTTTTCTTTCATAGCCAAATGCTTCAAGTTCACTTCTGCAATCAAGGGGCTTGCTGATGAGGACAGATTCAGACGGACTCAGAAATCGAGAATTCCTGATTAAGAAAGAAAGAAGACATGAATGCATTTTATGGATTCCTGAGAGTATGAATAGAAAGAACATGCACCCCCATGTTCAGAACACTGGAAATGAGGGGGATGCCCACTGAAGTTTGAAAGATGTTTTAGGTGTATAGAAGAACAATTCCTGAATAACACAACTTACATAAACTTAAGGCACTGTATTTATTATCCCATTAAAAATTTCAGGCTAGATCTATAAATAAATTCTAGACATTTGTTAAAATGTAGGGGTTATAGACTGATGTCAGGTTTTAAAGAAATTAGTGGTATTTGAAATACATGCCATACTTTGAGGTTGATTTCCTTGGAGAACAATTGATGTATTCCAGAAACTCCTCTTGAGGGGGTCACAGATCAAAATATGACATTTTTAGGGTTTTCATGTCCTTAGTTCTTTGGGGTATACCTCTACTGCATGACAACAGCCATATGGTAGGGCCTGAATTTTAATTCTATTTCTCATGCCTACTAGCTGGGAAATGTTGAGTAATTTACCCTTTGGGGCCTCAGTTTCTTCATTTGTCTAATTAAATACATATATACACACAGATATACAAGGGGGGGAACCAAAAAAACCAGAATTTATTTATTAAAAAATTGTGAATTTATTCTTACTTGTTTAAACTTCAGTCACCTTCAAAGTTACTCTCTGATTCAATATACCTATCGAGATGCTTTTCCTACAGCTCAAAACAGTTTTTGAACTTGTCCCATTTTGATGCCTTTTAGTGCTTCTGCTATTTTTTTGGTTTCACCTCTTCCACATTGGTAAAACATTTCCCTTTAAGAACTTTTTTCATTGGCGAAACAAACCAAAAAAAGGTTGCTTGGGGCGAGATCAGGTGAATGGGGAGGGTAGGGCATGGGGTCATGCTGGCTTTTGGTTAAAAACTGCTGAACACTCAGCCTGGCGTAGGCAGGTGTGCTTGTAAATCACCCATCATGAAACGGGCAAACGCATCGAAAGAATTATCCAAAAAAATTCACTGAAGTCTAATGCAGTACCTCTCACAACAACGCTAGCTGGTAAACTGATGCTGATGGTTTCCTAGAACACTTACCTAGCGGGAGAAGCCTGTACTACAACGGGCTCCCCCTCCAAAAAATAATTCCTTTTTTTTTTGGTCCCCCCTCCATTATATATCATTATATATTACCATATATATTTATATATATACCATATATATATTACTTATATATGCCATTACCAAGAGAATGACAAACATTCCCCTGTAGCTGCTCAATTCCTGCAAAGGATCAGCTTGTTGACCTACTGTAGTGTGTGCAAAGTGCTATGTGTGCTCTTTTTCATGCTGGAGGTAGATTAGTCCTGGTTTAGGATTAATGTGTTAGCTTGGTCTTCTTAGCATCAATTTCTTACACCTTTTATTTTAATCCCATTTTATATATATATAACATATACACACACACACATATATATAAAACACACACACACATATATATAAAACACACACACACACACACACATATATATAACTTTCATAAAACTGGAATGAGGACGGACTGTGGTCACGTATATGAAAGTGACTGCTAGACTGCCAGAGGCAGGCGGGTGCTCACGTGTGTTCTGTAAGTCTGGCCACGCCATAATTTCAGACCACGCAGTAAGTCTACACTAAAAATACATGGAAAAAATGATAGATGCATATACTTGCCCATTAGCAAATTGAAAAACACAACTAAGTTCATCTATGTCTGAGTTTTAAAAACAGTTTATGAGAAATGCTCTCTGTTGAGTAGAAAAGCGGCTTACTAGCTAGGAAACCCTAAGTACGTGCATTTAGAGAATCCTCCTCAGCTGTAACTCAGAGGGGCAGCTGTGTGAGTGGTCCTCTTCTCTTACCTCCTCTTTACTGGGACAGTTGAGGAGGAATGAGGTTTCCTCCACAAGACGGCAGGGCGAAGCCGTGAAGCTGCACCTCCTAAGAAAGAGAACATGGCTGGGCTCAGTGGCTCAGCCTGTAATCCCAGTGCTTTGGGAGGCCGAGGTGAGTGG
>NW_007253820.1:761378-773214 GCF_000164805.1 Carlito syrichta | reverse complement strand
GCAAGGGCGGGGGAGGCGCCGCTAGAAGCGAGGGAAGAGCTGGGCCCTGCGGAGCAGCCCGACTTTCAGAGGAATTCCGGAACTGGAAGCCAGAGCCACTGGCGTTCCGTCTCAAAGAAGAGGCCAGGAAGCGGATGAAGACGCGGCCGACGGCGGGCGCGGTGGCCCAGGCGCGGAGACCCGGCACTCTGGGAGGCTGAGGCGGGAGGATTGCCTGAGCTCGCGGGTTCAAGATCAACCCGGGCCACTTGGCAAGACCTCATCTCACAGTAAAATAAAAAACCAGCTGGGCGCGGTAGCGCACGCCTGTAGTTCCCGTTACTTGAAAGTCTGAAGCGGAAGGGTCGCCTGAGCCCAGCAGGTCGAGGCTGCGGTGGTCGGGAGCGGCCACTGCACTCCAGCCTGGGCGACAGAGACTCAAACTCAAACAAACAAAACAAAAATCAAAAAATTAGTTGGGTGTGGTGGCGCACGCCTGTGGTTCCAGCTACTTGGAAGGCTGCGGCAGAAGGATCGCTTGAGCCCAGCAGGTTGAGGCCGTGGTGGCCGTGAGTGTGCCACTCACTCCAGCCTGGGTGACAAAGTGAGACTCTGACTCAAAAAAAAAAAATCCCCCCAAAAAACACACAGCAGAGCCTGTTATCCCAGCACTTTGGGAGGCCGAGGTGAGAGGATCACTTGAGCCCAGTTCGAGACCAGCTCTGCCTGGGCAACATAGCGAGTCTTCGTCTCTGCAATAAATAAAAAAAATGAGCCAGGTGTGAAGGCGCTCGCTTGTAGTCCCAGTAGTCCAACTACTCAGGAGTCTGAGGTGGGAGGATCACCTGCGCCCAGGAGGTCGGGCTGCTAAGAGCCGTGATTGTGTCACTACACTCCAGCCTAGGCCACAGAGCAAGACTCCGACTCAAAATTAAAAATAAAATCAATATCTAGACACTTTGTGGTGAATTAGCAGAACTTCAAAGACTAAGGGATCTGAAAAACTGCCAAAGAAGGATGAATTAAACTAAAAAATTATACCACCAGCAGACTTCTTGGCTGCAAATACAGAAGCCAGAATAAAATGTAATCTTTAAACTGCTGGAGGAAGAATGCTGTCAAATGTTAATCTATGCTGTAAGAGTTAGGGAGAAATAAAGATGTTACCGCAAAGAGTTTACACAAGAGACCATTGCTGAAATAATTTTTTGAAAATACACTTTAGCTGGGCTCGGTGGCTAAAGAAGAGGCAAGAAAGCAGTAATCCCGCGCCTTTGGGAGGCTGAGGTGAGTGGATTGCCTGAGCTCGCGGGTTCGAGACCGGCCTGGGCAACTTGGTGAGACCTCATCTCTACAATAAGTCAAAAATTAGCGGGACGTGGTAGCGCGCGCCTGTAGTTCCGGCTACTCAGAAGGCTGAGGCGAGAGGATCCCGGAGCCCAGCAGGTCGAGGCTGTGGTGGCCGGGAGCGGCCACTGCACTCCAGTCTGGGCGACAGAGTGAGACTCCAACTCAGAAAAAAAAAGAAAATACACTTTAATAACAAGGGCATTGTGACCCCAAAGGAAAGAAATTAGGTGGGAAAATGGTGAGCAAACTAAGTGGTAAATGTTTGAGTAATCTAATAAGCATTTAACATGGAACATGAGTAGGAATGATTCATAGGAGCAAAAACAAGGTGCACGTGACACGAGGACACGTAATACTGGCAAGGGCGGTTATAGTTAACGTGTTCTAGGAAGTTCAGTTTGAGAGGATAAATATATTGATCATTGTCTGGCTTGGTAAAGTCAGGTGTGTATTTCAGATATTTAAGAAGCATCAGCAACAGAACAGAAATGGAACTATAACTGCCAGTGCAGGGAAGAGACAAGGGTAATGAATGCCATTTAAAATATCATAGAAGTAGCCGGGTGTGGTGGCACGTGCCTGTAGATCCAACTACTTGGAAGGCTGAGGTGGAAGGATTGCCTGAGCCCAGCAGGCCAACGCTGGGGTGTCCGTGAGTGTGCCACTGCACTCTAGCCTGGACCATGGAGAGAGACTCCACCTCAAAACAAAAACAAGCTAAAATATATAAAGCACAAATGACAGAATACAAGGAGAAATTGCCAAGCCCTCCATCATAATGGGAGATTTAAGATTTCTTTCAGTATCTGATAGACCAAACAGCCAAAAGGTAAGGATCCTGAAGATTTTAATACAATTACTAATCCTGATCAATAGACCCTAGTAGAACCCTGACCCCAACATGTTACTTTCCAGCACACATTTACAAAAAATGGGCACAAGACACATTTCAACAGATATCAAATAGTTCATTTCATGTAGAACATATTCTTTGACCACAGGTAAGAGCCAAGTAAGCTTCAAGTGTCTGGAAATTTAAACCTATTTCTTAATAACTCTTTACTCAAAGATGAAATCTTATAGAAATTAAAAATGTTTATTTTAGATCAAGCCAAAAATGAGGATACATATAAAAACGGGGGGTGGGCGGAGGACAACCAAACAGCATTTAGAAGATTTATAGCCTTATTGCTTAGGTAAGAAGAAATACAGAAAATCAATGAGTAGAATGTCAAACTTAAAAAAGATTAATAAGCCGGGCTCGGTGGCTCAGCCTGTAATCCCGCACCTTTGGGAGGCTGAGGTGAGTGGATTGCCTGAGCCCGCGGGTTCGAGACCCGCCTGGGCAGCGAGACCTCATCTCTACAATAAATCAAAAAATTAACTGGGTGTGGTAGCGCGCGCCTGTAATTCCGGCTACTCAGAAGGCTGAGGCGGAAGGATCGCCGGAGCCCAGCAGGTCGAGGCTGCGGTGGCCGGGAGCGGCCAGTGCACTTCAGTCTGGGTGACAGTGAGACTCCAACTCAAAAAAAAAAAAAGAAAAGCATGTGCTGACTGGACATGGTGGTTCACGCCTATAGTCCCAGCACTTTGGGAGGCTGAGGTGAGAGGATTGCCTGAGCCCATGGGTTAGAGACCAGCCTAGGCAAGTTGGCAAGACATCTCTACAATAAATTAAAAAAATTAGCTGGGCATGATGGCACCTGCCTGTAGTTCAAGCTACTGGAAAGGATGAGACGGAAGGATCACCTGAGCCCAGCAGGTGGAGGCTGTGGTGGCCCTGAGCATGCCACTGCACTCCAGCCTAGATGACAGAGTGAGACTCCAACTCAAAAAAAGAAAAGAAAAGCATGTGCCCCCTAAGTGAACACCTGGAAGCAGATGTGTGGATGCCTCTGCTGACAAACCCTCCCCCACCGCCACCCGACCAGAGCTGGCTTGTTGACCTGCTGTGGCGTGTGTAAAGTGCTCTGTGTGTGCCCTTCTTCCCACACAGCACTTGAAGATTAGTGCTGGTTTCAGGTCTGTGTGGTAGCTTGGTCTTCTTGATACCAATTTTTTACATCTTTTATTTTCATCACTTTTTTTTGCAGTTTCCCCCAGCTATTAGTTTATTTTTTCTATATGACCTTATAAAAAGGATACCATTATCTTATAATTTCTAGTGAAGTAATATGTTATGAAGTTATCTTCTAAAACATGCCCTAGTGACAAATATTTATATATCACTTTATAGTTTATAAGGCTCAGTTTCCCCTTTGATCTTCACATCGACCTTGTGAGAGAGACAGGGTAAGAATGATTACCCTCATCCCTATTTTATAAATTCGATGAGATTGAGCACATTCAGAGTGGTATGACCGTAGACCCATTTTACAAATTAGGACACTGAAGTCAGAAAATATAGAGAAGATGTAAAATAACTTGCTGCTTATTCATTCTAAATAATTACAGATATCTTCTCTCAATGACAAAGCATCCTTTTCAGCTTCCTGTGGCTTTCTTGAGTTCTGAATTATTACTCAAAAGAAACTCTCAGTAGTCATGGTGGCTCAAGCCTATAATCCCAGCACTTTGGGAGGTTGAAGTGAGAGAATTGCCTGAGCCCACGGATTCAAGAACAGTCTGGGCAACTTGGCCAGATTTCGTCTCTGCAATACATCAAAAAATTAGCTGGTCGTGATAGCACGTCCAGTAAATGGGACTTCTCTATACTATTTTTGCACCTTCCTGTGAACTTGTAATAAAACCCATAAAATCAAATAAAGGCAAAAGAAATTTAAAACATTTGAAAGAAGAAAAAGTAAAAAGCTGCGATTGCTTTTATACCTTCCCCCTCAAACGCACAAAATCTAATCTGTGTCATTATCTCCTTTAGTTTGCCCCAAATCACCCTTCAAAACAGGGTTAAGCTGCAAATCAGGCACCACAGGTATTCAGCACGGTCCCCTCACCCCCCCCCCCCATACACACCCTCGCTCGCCACCCTCCTCCCCCTCTGTGTCCTGAGAGGCCGCCGGCTCCTTCCTCCTGGGCTGCCTGCCTGCTTGCGTAACCTCGCTGGCTCCCTTCCCCAAGCCTTATCAGGAACAGTCTTCCCCTAATCTCCCTCTCACAATCCGCTCATCAGCATGGGCAGCAGACACAGCATTTCAGCCTTGTCCTGACCTGCTGAACCCTGTTTCAACTGTCTGTCCAGACTTGCCTTGCTGCCCTTTGTCACGGACACTGACCACTGGGCCGCAGTTTACAAATGTTTCCTGACAAAAGCTGGATTTGATATTTTCCCTTGCCTTCTATTTAGCATATTTGGCTTTTTCCTAGCCAGCAGGCTGATGACAACTCTTTGTTTCTCTTCTCTTCCAATAAGTAAATCTCAGCCCTCATTATATTCACTGAATAGGCCAGGAGAATCCAACTTTGATGAACCAGTGGGTAGAGGTCACAGGAAGGATGTACTGATCAGGGACTTTTTTTTTGTTTTGTTTTTTTTTTTTTGAGTTGGAGTCTCACTCTGCCACCCAGACTGGCGTGCGGTGGCCGCTCCCGGCCACCACAGCCTCAACCTGCTGGGCTCCGGCGATCCTTCCGCCTCAGCCTTCCAAGTAGCTGGAACTACAGGTGCGTGCTACCACACCTAGCTAATTTTTGATTTATTGTGGAGATGAGGTCTCGCCAAGTTGCCCAGGTGAGTCACGAACCTGCGGGCTCAGGCAATCCACTCACTTCAGCCTCCCAAAGGCACGGGATTACAGGCTGAGCCACCAAGCCCGGCTTGATCAGGGACTTATACAGGACTGTGGCATCTGAGCAGAGGGGATTTGGCAGCCCTGAGTACTTACTGGGGTGGTGCCTGGGACTAGGGCAGTGTCAGGCTGTGACCCCCACCCCCACACACGCTTCCTTCTGTATCTCTGTAGAGTCCAGTGGGAATGATTGCCTACCAGTAAGGCTCCTACTTCCTGCCTATGAGCTCATGTTCTTTTTGTACAATACATTTTTCTTTGAGTTGAAGTTACGCTCTGTCACCCAGGCTGGAGTGCAGTGGCTCGACCCTGGCTCACTGCAGCCTCAACCTCCCAGGCTTAGGCAATCCTTCTGCCTCAGCCTTCTGAGTTGCTGGGCCAACAGGCATGCACCATCATGCCCAACTAATTTTGAATTTTTCATAGTGATGAGGTCTCACTATGTTGGGGCTGGTCTCAAATTTGGGGGCTCAAGCAATCCTCACGCCTTGGCCTCCCAAAGTGCTGGGATTACAGGCATGAGCCATGGTGCCCAGCCATGTACAATGATTTTAAAAACATTTTATCTGTATACACAAAGGTCAGGTCAAATGTCATGGCTTGTGAAGTATTTCTCCACCTTACACTTTAGTCCCATGCCCAGAGGCAGCCACTCTGAACTTCAGTCGTTCTCCTGATACTTGTGCTACTTACACTGCTGTTCCAGACACAGATATGTGGCCATCGTATCCTGGATTTCTAATGAGTAGTGGATAGGGATTTAGCTTTCTTTCACTTCTATTCCCCACTTGCCCTCTCCTGACACAACTTTTTAACTAAATTGATATTTAGTTTTTATATTTTTATGTTCCCAGGTGAGTCAAATAGTGTAGTATAATTATATTTCTTCTATACATTGTTTTTTTTCTTTTTCTTTTCTTTTTTTTTTTGAGTTGGAGTCTCACTCTGTCGCCCAGACTGGAGTGCAGTGGCCGCTCCCGGCCACCGCAGCCTCGACCTGCTGGGCTCCGGCGATCCTTCCGCCTCAGCCTTCCGAGTAGCCGGAATTACAGGCATGCACTACCACGCCCGGCTGAGTTTTTGATTTATTGTAGAGAGGAGGTCTTGCTGCCCAGGCGGGTCTCAAACCCGCGGGCTCAGGCAATCCACTCACCTCAGCCTCCCAAAGGCGCGGGATTACAGGCTGAGCCACCGAGCCCGGCTCTTCTATACATTTTTACCTTATCTGCATATTATTTGTGTTTCCTTTTTCTTACTCTCATATGTATGAGTCTATGAGTCTTTCCAGACTCTCCCACAGAACTGCAGAACTTCTCCTAAGGCAATTTTCCATGTGGTAGAACCTATCAGCTTATCGGGTCAGTTTTTTTACCTTGAGGTTACCTTCTGGGAGACTGAGGTCCTTCTAGTCTCATTGACTCATAGCCACCGAGCCTGACTTCTTCACTCATTTTTTTCTGGTCTCTCTGGTTTGAACTCCTATTAGTCAGATACAAAACTTTTTGGATTGACCCTCTAACTTTTTTGATAGTTTCTCCCCTACTGCCTGTCTTTTGTCTTTTTCATCAACTCTCTGGGAAGGATTTTATCTTCCAGTCTTTCTACTGAATTTTTACTTCAGCTATCAGAATTTATCTCCACTATGAAGGGTATTTTTTAAATTCTCAAATCATTTTTTCATAACAACCTGTTCTTGTTTCTTATACACCTGTTTTCTCTCATCTCTTTGAAGATATTAGAGTGGTTTTTTGTTGTTGTTGTTTTTTTTGAGTTGGTGTCTCACTCTGTTGCCCAGGCTGGAGTGCAGTGGTATGCTCATGGCCACCGCAGCCTCAATCTGCTGGGCTCAGGTGATCCTTTCACCTCAGTCTTCCCAGTAGCTGGAACCACAGGCACGTGCCACCATGCCCGGCGAATTTTTTTATTTATTGTAGAGACAAAGTCTTGCCATGTTGCTCAGGCTGGTCTCCAATCCCTGAGCTCAGGCAATCCTCTTGCCGCCACCCCTCAAAGTGCTGGGATTACAGGCTTGGGCCACTGCGCCCAATGAGTGTTTTTTTGTTTTTTTTTTTAATTCTACTCTCTGTCTTATCTCTATTTCCTTGAGGTTCTTTCTTGCATGTTTTGTTCCCTGTGTTTCATGTTGGAGGTTTCCCACAAATATCTGGTGATCCTTAGTTGTCTGATCAAATTTACAATAAGATATTTCAGAGTGCATTGACAATTGTACAGGTGGGACTTGTTAAATGGTAACCTCCACTCCAGAGAGAACAAGTGGTAAACTGTCCTCTAATTGGGGGTTCTAAAATGTCAGTATCTGTAGATCTCCTTTTTGGAATCTTTAGTTTTCTTTCAAAGAAGGAGACTTTGACCTTCCACCTGTGTGCTACATTTCTGGCTGCTGTTGTTTGGCCATTGTTTCCCTGGAGAGAAAGAGGTTAAGGAACACTTCATTTAGTACTCAGACTTTTATTCAATCTCCCTATTTTCAACAAAGCCTTTCCCTTCTATCCTTTCCTAAGATCTAGAATGCACTGATGTCCCAGAATGGGAACTCTAACATTAAAATTTTCTAGGAAATAAATATGTAATTTCCAGGCTGGGAGTGGGGGTGGAAGAAGTAGTGGTCTTCTGGGTAGGGGAGGGGGAAAGACATGGCATTCCAAATTCTCTTTCTATAACTTTCAACCAATCTCGTTTGTCTTTTTTCTTTCTTTTCTTTCTTTTTTCTTCCTTCCTTCCTTCCTTCCTTTCGAGTTGGAGTGTCACTCTGTCGCCCAAGCTGGAGTGCAGTGGCATACACACTGCACAGCCACTGCAGCCTCAACCTGCTGGACTCAGGTGATCCTTCCACCTCAGCCTTCCAAGTAGCTGGAACTATAGGCATGTGCCACCATACCTGGCTTATTTTTCTTGATTTATTGTGGAAACAAGGTCATGTCAAGTTGCCCAGGCGGGTCTTCAACCCCTGGGTTCAGACAATCCTCTCGCCTCTGCCTCCCAAAGTGCTGGGATTACAGGAATGAGGCACCACACCTGGCTTTTATTTCTTTAATTAACCTACCTCTTTCAAAATGCCCAACATTCTTGATTCTTGAGACTTTCCAGGCTTCTGATGTGTGAACTGGCTTATTGCTCAAGGGCGCCTCCCTTCAAAAGTACCTAGAATTCAGCTTTCTTAGCTCTGCTGTATCCATCACTATTCAACACCTGCTCCTTTCAACATTTTTATATCTCCAAGTGGCTGTTGTCGCTTTTTCCTTGGGCTGTGTGTGTGTGCGTGTGTGTGTTCATGTGTTTTTACTTGTGGTCCTCCAGACAGAAGAGACATAAGCACATATATGCAAAGTTCCATGTTTAATTAAAAATGAATTTCCAGTAGACTTACAGGAAGACTGTAGTAACTTCCCTTCACCTTCATCCAAATTCTTGTGAACATTTGGGCATCTGTGTGACACATTGAGGGCAAATGGCTCTGATAATGCTGTTTCCTTAATTGTTTTAGCTGTAACAGTGTTCTTTCTGCATAGGGCATGTCAATCAGAATTTCTGTCTGGTTATTTTCCCTGCTACTTTGAAATATATTTTGCCAAAACTTTGTTTTTGTGACCCATAGTCCAAGCTTTGGAATCAAGGGTAGACTAGGAATGAATACTGTAAGAAGTCCGGCTTCCCAGCAGAAACCCGAATCATAAGCCTTCAATATTTACATTCAAAAGCTAAGGGTTGATTGCCTAAGAATGTAAATGTTTTCACTAAAAGCACAAGAACAATTGTTTTGTTTTTCTTTTTTTTACAAACACAAAAACATGTTCCCCCACCTCTTCTAAGAGCCATACAATTGCTCGGCGTGAAGGACTTCAAACGGTACCCAGCCCGGCCACTCACACAGCGCTTGGAGCCCCGCCTTGTCCGTCCTCCTCTGAGTGGGTGGAGACCCTGCTTGCACACTTCTGGTGGTGGAAGAGTGCTCCACACCAGGTGATCCCTTCACTTTTCTCAGCCTTGACTGCTCTTATTTTTATCATCTGCTTACTAAGCCCTGATCATGTGCCCAGCTCCCTGCTGGGAACTTTACAAGCATCTCTTATAGTCCCTGCCACAGCCCTGAAGTGTTGTTATTCTCATTTGTAACTGAAAAATGCAGAGTGTAGCTGCTTGCCCGAGTTCCCAAGCCAGTGGGTGCAGGGGGCAGATGGATGGCGGTTAGTCTGGCTATGACTCCTTATCTGTCTATTTTCTCTTCCCCCGTCCAACCCATAACAGGCCCTCCCTGTAGCTCCCGTCACCAAGGCTATTTCTGTCCCTCGGGAGCACAGGGGAAAAAGCCAGTCTCTCTTCCACATGGGCACTCTTCAGCTATTTCAAGATATTTATCTGATGCTCATTCTACTCCAAGCTAAAAGCTTTTCTGAAAAAAAGAAATTTAAAAACCCTGCACCCCACAGAGCTATAAACCCCACAGAGCCCTGGACCTCACAGAGCCTTGAACTTCACAGACTCCTGGACCCCACAGAGCCCTGAACCCCCACAGAGCTATAAGCACCACAGAGCTTTGGACCCCACAGAGCTCGGGACCCCGCAGAATCCTGGTCCTCACAGTCATAAACCCTACAGAGCCCTGGACCCCACAGAGCCCTAGACCCCACTGAGCCATAAATCCCACAGAGCCCTGGACCTTGTAGAGACCTGGGCCTCACAGAGTCCTGGATCCCACAGAATCCTGCACCCTATAGAGTCCTGGGTCTCCTAAAGGAGAGTCTTCAGGCAGGGACCTGCACTTTTTTTTTTGAGTTGGAGTCTCCCTCTGTCACCCAGACTGGAGTGCAGTGCTCCCGGCCACTGCAGCCTCAACCTGCTGGGCTCCGGCGATCCTTCCACCTCAGCTTTCCAAGTGGCCGGAATTACAGGCATGCGCTACCACGCCCGGCTGATTTTTTGATTTATTGTAGAGATGAGGTCTCGCTGCCCAGGTGGGTCTCGAACCCGCGGGCTCAGGCAATCCACTCACCTCAGCCTCCCAAAGGCACGGGATTACAGGCTGAGCCACCAAGCCCGGCTCCTGCACTTTTAACAAGACTCTCCAAAGAACTCTCATCATCTCCTAGGCTTGGAAAAATTGTTTTGAGGTGTTCAATGCCTGAAATTCCATTCCTTGTCTTTAAAAACTGGAGAAGAAACAGTGTTCAATAAAGATTGTGATGGTTAATTTTATATGTCAACTTGGCTGGGCCAAAGTGTACAGGTAGACAGGCGAACATTATTCTGGATGTTTCTGTAAGAATGTTTTGGATGAGACTAACATTTAAATTGGTGGACTTTAGCCGGGCTCGGTGGCTCAGCCTGTAATCCCGCACCTTCTGGGAGGCTGAGGTGAGTGAAGTGCCTGAGCCCGCGGGTTCGAAACCCACCTGGGCAACTTGGCAAGACCTCATCTCTACAATAAATCAAAAAATTAGCCAGGCGTGGTTGCGCGCACCTGTAGTTCCAGCTACTTGGAAAGCGGAAGCGGAAGGATCGCTGGAGCCCAGCAGGCGAGGGTGCGGTGGCCGGGAGCGGCCACTGCACTCCAGTCTGAGCGACAGAGCAAGAATCCAACTCAAAAAAAAAAAAAAAAAAATTGGTGGACTTTGAGTAAAGCAGATTGCCCTCCAAAATGTGAGTGGGCTTCATCCAATCAGTTGAAGGCCTAAATAGAACCAAAGACTGACCTTCCCCACGCAAGAGCAGATGGTCTTTGGAATTGAACTGCAACATCTACTTCCTCCTGGGTCTCCAACCTGATGGCCCACCCTGGAGATTTTGGTTTTGTTAGTGTCCATAATTATGTGTGCCAAATCCTTAAAATGAATCTCAATCTCTCTCTGTATATATAATCTATAATGTATATATATGTGTGTGTGTATGTATGCACACACATACCCTGTTGGTTGAACCCTGATTAGTATAAAACCTCACATTTTCTCTTGTTTTGGAGTCGGAGTCTCACTCTGTCATCCAGGTTGGAATGCAGTGGCATGCTCACAGTCACCACAGCCTCGACCTGCTGGGCTCAGGCAATCCTTCTGCCTCAATCTTCCAAGTAGCTGGAATGACAGGTACGTGCTACCACAACCGGCTAATTTTTTGATTTATTGCAGAGACGAGATCTCACCAAATTGCCCAGTCTGGTCTTGAACCTGTGGGCTCAGGCAATCGTCTCACACCGGCCCCCCAAAATGCTGGGATTACAGGCTGGAGCCACTGCACCCAGATTTTTTTTTTTAGTTGGAGTCTCACTCTGTCACCCAGGCTGGAGGGCAGTGGCACTCTCCCGGCCACTGCAGCCTTGACTGGCTGGGCTCCTGCGATCCTTCCGCCTCAGCCTTCCGAGTAGCTGGAACTACAGGCATGCGCCACCATGCCCAGATAATTTTTTTTTAACTGTAGAGACGAAGTCTCACCATGTTGCCCAGGCAGGTCTGGAACCTGGGGGCTCAGGCAATCCTCTCCCCTCAACTTCCTAAAGTGCTGGGATTATAGGCATGAGCCACCGTGCCCAACCACATGTTTTTTTAAGGTTGTAAACAAAGTAAGAGTTCCTTATCTTTTGGTGTCTGGCTGCTGTTTTGAAAACAGGTTTTGAAACACTCATTTGTTTTTTGTTTTAATTTTAAAATTGTGGGGTACAGTTAAGGGTTAGGTATACAAATATGCATTGTTCAGGCACCCTTGTTGATAAGGGGTGTCTCCCCGTCCCCAGACAGATATTCACTACCATT
>NW_007253820.1:746131-761358 GCF_000164805.1 Carlito syrichta | reverse complement strand
GCGGCCACTGCACTCCAGTCTGAGCGACAGAGTGAGACTCCAACTCAAAACAAAAAAAAACCAAAAAAAAAAAAAACCAGAAAAGCTTTATTTGCTAAAACAGACTTGGCCTGAGGTCCTTAGTTTGCTGCCTTCAGCTGTGTGTGTCAAAGTGGACAAACCTCACAGACACTGTCACAGGAAAGAACGCGATCTGAGCCATTAAGCGTAGCAGAAAGAACTCGGTCAGCCTCGGCCTTGAGAAGTAGTTTTACCGTCTTTTGCCAGACTCAGCCCTGAACTGAGGTGGGAGTCAGGGAGGGGGCCCATCTTCAGACCCCAGAGTTTGCACTCTTCTTCCTGACGGCAAGGCTGACTCGCCCTTTCAGGCCTCTAGTTCCTCTCATGGTCCCCCTGTCCCCTGCCCCCGAACCCAGCGACCTGGCCCCTACTCCATGTCTCTGCTTGCATGTCTGAACAGAAGCCTCAGACTTGCCTAAGCAGACCCGTGCGGTTTCCCCAAAATGTGTGCCAGTTGTCCTCTTCCCTGTCTCCATTTTTCAGGCCCCAAACCTGTCTTCCTTGACTCCCTTCTTTTGCCACCCCCGTCGACTGTCCTCCAACCCACTCCATCCTCAGATCCGGGAGGTTCCACCTCGGAGACATCCCCAGAATCTGGCCACGTCTCAGCACCGCCACTGAGGCCAGAGCCGCCACCGCCTCTTGTCGGCTGTGGCCATTGCCTCTGAGTCTGGTCTCACTACAGTGAGAGAGTGAGCCTGTGCTCACAGGAGCTTGGTCTTGCTGCCCTGCCCCCACTCAGTAAAAGCCAAAGGCTGGTGGTGGCCCACAGGCCTGTGGGATCTGGCTCACAGCTGCTCTCCTATCCTTGTCCACCTCCTCCCTCCTCCCTCTTTGGCTTCCTGGCTGTCCCAGGAATCTTTAACAGGCTCACGCGCAGGGCCTTTCCCGAAACATTCTTCCCCGAGATCTCTGTGTGGCTGCCCCCTCACTTCCTTCAAGTCTCCGTGCAGGCACCTCCCTGGGACGCTGTCCTGAGTGAGATGCCCCCTGCCACCTCGGCCACTCCCTGCCCTCCCCCTTCTACCTCCTTGCTTCATTTTCTTGCCAGTGCAGTTATCACCCAATGTGTCATGAGTTTTCTAAGCATTTCATGCCAGTTGCATTCTAACATTGCTTGGCTCCATTTGCCTTCTCGTGGCTCTGTGCATCTCTTCACTGCATTTGAGTGAGTTGCAGACATCAATCAGTTCACTTTCTCCCTCAGTCTTTCATAGGCGTATCTGTATCAGTTTTGGGTTCCTTCTTCCTGGAGTCCTCCTTGATGTTTCATTCCCTAACTCCCCCCATTCACAGCCCACTGCCACCTCTCCCTTGGGACTCTCCTTGGGACTCCCCTTCTGGCTCCATGTGGCTTCGTTCAAGCCACTGTCAGTTCTCACCTGGCTGAGACTCCTGATTCCTCTCTGCCCCACATTCTCCGAGAGCCACCAGAGCGCAGCACATGCATGTTTCAGGAGAGGAGTCTCATGCTTGCGGTGGTTCCCTGTGGTTTGCTCTGCAGACGCCCCTTGGGTTCTGGGTAGCTCGTCTCGTTCTTGTTACTTCATTGGAAAAGGACTGGAAAGTCCTGGCTTATCATATTATAAGCATATAATAAGATTATTGCAAACTCAAATGCTTGGGTAGGTAAAATAATCAAATAGTGCTTTAAACACTTACAGCTGTTCCTTCTGATATTTGGCTTCATGTCGCTAAGCACTGAGGTTTTCTGGGGTCTTTAGTTCTTACCATAGAAGGTAATTTGACTCTTACTGCCCTTCCCCTGGCTTCTACATCTTCCAGCAGTTATAGCCCCTTCGGAGGGTGAATTATTCTGCCTCCATGGCTATTGTCTGTAGCTGAACACACATGCTCTGGGTTTGCTTTATGTTGTAGATTTTAAAAAATTTTTCTGTAATTTTGGCCTTATTTTATGTCAGTGTATATGCACTAATACTAAATTATTCCTAAAAAGTCTCGCTGGGCGCAGTGGCTTGTGCGTGTAATCCCAGCACTTTAGGAGGCTGAGGTGGGAGGATTACTTGAGCCCAGAAGTTCAAGACCAGCCTAGAAAATATACTGAGATCTTGGATTGCCTGAGCCCACGGGTTCGAGACCCGCCTGGGCAGCGTGACCTCATCTCTACAATAAATCAAAAAATCAGCCGGGTGTGGTAGTGTGCGCCTGTAGTTCCAGCTACTTGGAGGGCTGAGGCGGAAGGATCGCCGGAGCCCAGCAGGTCGGGCTGCGGTGGCCGGGAGCGGCCACTGCACTCCAGTCTGGGCGACAGGGTGAGACTCCAACTCAAAATAAATAAATAAATAAATAAATAAATAGATAAATAAATAAATAAATAAATAAAGGAGGTGAAAGTTACAGAACAAATTTTAGAGGTTACTGATATGCTGTGAGTCTCGCCAGGTGCTGGGGTTCCTGCTTCACCCTGAACCCACAGGAGGAGTCTGCAGAGGGGGGTCTGAGAGCCAGGGACCAAGAGGAAAGTCAGGGAGAGCTGACCGATGGCAGTGCACCCCAAGGGTGAGGCTGCCCGGCAGAAAGGACTGGGATGCCTTTGGAAACTCAGAGGGCCAGAGGCCAGTTCACAGCAGTCTCAGTAAACCTGGACCTTACCTCCCCCCATCTCGTCCACATCTCGGCAACCTGGGCCAGAAAGCACAAGGCGGGCGGGTAAGGCCAAGGCCCAGCGGCTGCTGCTGTCCTCCTCCAGACCCAGGCTTCCAGCAGGCCCAAGCTGGGGAAGCTGCGCCACTCCTGTACTTGACTGGGTACGTTATCTTCCCAGGCCAGGGCCTGCTCTACATTCCATTTAGGGGCAGGTGGAGAACGAACCCTAGAGAGTAAACTTAGACAGTGAGAGACCGAAATAAAGTTGCCTTTGATGGGCACGCGTTCTGCAATTGTTGTGCTTTCCTTATTACATATGACCAGCAGCTTAAGTTTATGGACCAGGGGAGAGTGTCTGCTGATTTGATGTGTTTGACAACTTAGCATTTATTTATTTGAGTTGGAGTCCCACTCCGTCGCCCAGGCTGGAGTGCAGTGGCACGCTCACGGCCACCCCAGTGTCAACCTGCGGTGCTCTGGTGATGCTTCCGCCTCAGCCTTTCAAATTGCTGGAACTACAGGCATGGGCTACAACTTAGCATTTCTCTCTGCTGTGGGGATGAAATGTATGAGCCCTTCATTTCTCATTTTTTCTTTTTCTGGGGATTTGATAGAGACAAACCAGAATGTGTGGAAAGATGGCTCAATGTGTGATGCTCAATGAAAATATGTACAAAAGGCCAGGTGCAGTGGTTTATGCCTGTAACCCCAGCTCTTTGGGAGGGAGGACTGCTTGAGCCATGAGTTCGAGACCAGTTGGGGCAACATGGCAAGACCCTGTCTCTACACAAAAATTAAAAAATGAGCCAGGTGTGGTGGTGTGCACCTGCAGTCCCAGCTACTTGGGAGGCTGAGGAGGGTGGATCCCTTCAGCCCAGGAGGTCGAGGCTGTGGTGAGCCATGATGGTACCACTGCACTCCAGTCTAGGCAACAGCATGAGATCTTGACTCAAAAAAAGAAAATATATACAAAAGTGCAGTGTTTCAAAGCCAAACAGGAAAGGAGAGAAAGCCTTATAATCCCTGGGGCATTTTTTTAATTTTTGGAGAAATGGCAATACCAGCTCACAGAGGAAGATCAGAAGTTTTTTTTTGAGTTAGAGTCTCACTCTATCACCCAGACTGGAGTGTAGTAGCATGCTCACAGCCACCGCAGCCTTGACCTGCTGGGCTCCGGCGATCCTTCCGCCTCAGCCTTCCATGTAGCTGGAATTACAGGCACACACTACCACGCCCGGCTGATTTTTTGATTTGTTGTAGAGACAAGGTCTCACCGTGTTGCCCAGGCTGGTCTTGAACCTATAGGCTCAGACAGTCCTCTTGCCTCAGCCTCCCAAAGCATCAGGATTATAGGCTTGAGCCACCGCGCCCAGTGGAAGATCAGAATTTCAAGGAACCAGGTCAGGGGTGATGTGGAGTCGTAAGAGATGGCAGCTGCAGAATTTTCGGAGAAGCAACCACTTCCTTGAGCCACAGGGATCCCAGGCAAGAGCTGTATTGTGTGTGTGTGTGTGTGGGGGGGGAAGTCACACCTGGAGATCAGAAGGGTTGCCTCTTGGGAGTGGGCTAGACCAACTGGTAGCAGCAGGAGGGAACTTTCTGGGGTGGATGTTACCTTGAAGGGGTGAGGTTACACAGGGTTCGTATTTGTCACTTAAGATTTGTATGTTCCACTGAATGTAAATCTCCAAAAAGGAAAGCAAGCTGGTGATATGCATGCATCTGGAAGCCCTTAGGGGTGAGTACTGTCTGCAACTTACTCTGAAATGCGTAACAGAGCAGGTTGGATAGAGGAATGCAAAGTTATGTGGCACAGAAATACAGCAAAATGGTTAACTAGAATTTAGATGGAAGAGCTGGGCATGGTGGTTCATGCCTGTAATCCCAGCACTTTGGGAGGCGGACGCGAGAGGGGCAACATGGCGAGACTTCATCTCTACAATAAAAAAAAAAAAAAAATTACCCGGGCATGGTGGCGCATGCCTGTAGTTCCAGCTACTTGGAAGGCTGAGGCAGAAGGATTGCCTGAGCCCAGCAGGTTGAGGCTGCGGTGGCCACGAGGAGCATGCCACTGTACTCCAGCCTGGGCACAGAGTGAGAGACTACTACTTCAAAAAAAAAAAAAAAAAAAATTAGATGGAAGATATATCATTATCTCAATTTCTGCATGTTTGGACATTTTCATAATAAAATACTAGGTGTGGACATCCTTTTGCTGTTTTGGCAAGTGTTCCTCTGAAACCCAGAGACCATGCCCTTTCCTCTAGGCCTATGACAATTGTCAGTTTCCAACTTTGACAGGTGCTGTATTCCTGTACAAGTGCTGCTTTTAAGTACAGAAACACTAGGGTTTTTGCTTGTGTAATACCATTACTTAAACTTTTAAGAATCTGAATGTTTACATCTTTTTTCTGTAGACCTCTTCTGTGGTTATCAGCTCTTATACCTTAAAATGAGTCCAAGGAGTTGTGCTTGCTGCATTTACAAATCTGAATGCACCCACAGTGGGCTCCTGATGCCCAGGAGATGGGGAAGCAAAGACAGACTGAGCCTACATTTCCCCCAGGACCTCGAAGGACCGTTTTAACATGGAGAATTTTAAGGCAAACAAGAGTGAGTGGCAGAGGGACTAAGGGAAGGAGGAGACCGGCCCCAAGCCCTATCCAGACCTCGCTCTGGAGCCACAACTCCTCCAGAACTCCTCCAGGGACAAGCCTCACCTTCTGACCTCCTTCCCCGTGATCCTTCTTGGAGAAACTCAAGCCAAGACAGAAGCCTCAGGCCTCGATCTGGCCTCCAACAGCTTCTGAGAACAAAAAGGAAGATACTACTACCCCACTTTCTTTTAAAACATGGAACTAGGAGATAATTACCATGCAGGGTCTGCAATCACCCTCTCTCAGGGAGTGCCTCTTGGGCACACAGGGAAAGGGTAAACAGCAGTAGTTTCTCAAGATAACCAATTTTACTTGAGGATTTGGAGGAAATGATTTGAAAGAATTATTTTTATGTTAAGACAATCATGGATATGTTATAGAGTGGAAAATTCCTATTATATCTTGCATGTGAGATTTGAAGAAATTTTGCCACCTTCTATAAATTAGACCCCTGAGCTCCCAAAGGTACATGTCTTACTCCCTCTGTATCACTAAAGAAACTTCACTGGAAAATTTGAGAAAGTGCTTTGGCTAGATGGAAGAACTGGCACTGTGGTTACTTCTGGGGTGAGGAGAAGGACAATGAAGGGGCTTTCCAGGTTCACACTCTAGAGCTTTGGATCTTCAAAATTTTTTGCCTAACAAGAAACAAAAGATCAAAAGAAAAACCTAATAAAAAAAATAAACACATGTGGTTTCGGGAGGGAGAAAATCAAGTGCTGTTGAATGATGGGTGGTCTAGAGCAACACTGAGTACAGGCAAGTTTTGGGAACCCCGTGTCTGCAGGGAGGCAGGTGCTTACCCAGAATGAGCTCACGCTGGTGAACAGGCCCATCCAGGATGTCTGCAGCAGGCAACATGGAAACAGCAGCACTATTTGAGTCAGAGGCCTGTGCTCCAAGCTGTGAGGGCCTGGGCAAGCCATTTTCTAGACCCCGATTCTCCATCTCTAAGGTGGCTTGAACAGTGGTACCCTCAGTCTGCAGAGACTGCATGACATATCAGGCGCATTCTGGGTCCTCAGTAAACATCACTCTCCTCCTTTCCCCTGTGCAGGGTAGGAGGAAAAAACCTTTCAAAACACTGGCAGGTGTGGGAAATGATAAAAGGAGCCGAGGGGCAAGAAGCCCAGAAACAGGGCACCAGTTATACACCAAGTTGTGCTCAGTGAGTGTGGCCACAGGGGCATTACAGATCAGGCCTCTCAGAGGCCATGAACACAATCTACCACCAGGGGCCAGAGGCGGCAACGAGCTCAGTCCTTAGACATGATTATGCAGGAAGAAGCCTCTTCAACCCAGTGTTTAAAGACACAACAGCAGGGTAAGCATTTCAGTTATTTTTAGTTAAAGAAAAACAGCCTTTTCCAAGGGCAACAAAGCAAACTGAAAGTCAGAAGGAAGCTGGGTGTGGGCTGTTCACAAGCTCTTGCTCCAAAACCCAGAAGTGAGGAGAGAGGCACCCTCCCCGCTCTGCCCCGACTCTGGGGAAGATTGGTGCAGCAGGAGTCCTCTGGTGGAGCAAGCAGGGCTGCCAGCCCACCTGTGGTCACTGGATTGGTCTGACTGGGCTCTAAGGCGATTTCCACATGCCAGTGTGCTGACATGATTAATTACTCTTGGGGGGATTAAATTAAGGAATGACACAGGTAGCCAGGCGAGTGCCTATTCAGTTGGATTCTGAATCACAATCAGGAAATAGTCTTTATCTGCAAAAGAGAAAAACGGAAAAAACAAATCACTAAACATAAAATGAAAGAAAATCACACCAGAAAGCAAAGAAATCATTAAGTCACTACTGTAAGATGAGGGAGGGAAGGAAAGCAATTAAAAGCATCAATGCTCAGGCTACCTCCAGTTACTGGGAGAACAGAAGACAAGCATTCAAGTTTCCTGTGGGAGCGCAGGCAGCAGACGCTGCAGGGCATCCTCTTTCTAATCCTCCCCACAATTGTAGCAGCGGGTAGGTAGGAGCCTCATCCCAGTTTTCCAGGTGGGGGCACTCAGGTTCAGAGTTTCAATGAATTGCCTAAAGAGTGGTTCTTAAACTACAGGGTATCCCAATCACCTGCAGGGCTGCTGGCTCCACCCCCAGAGCCCTGATACAGTGAGCCTGGGGTGGAACCCAGGAATCTGCATTTCCAACACGTTTCCGGTGATGCTGATGCTGCAAGTTCGGGTAGGACCTTTAGCTTAAGGTTACACAGCTAGTTAGTGTCAAAGGTAGAATTCCAGCCATAACCTCACTGGTCTTGGGTTATGTCCATTTCTATCACAAGCTCAGCTTATCACAAGTTGGCTTTCCTGAGCCTTCTGGACAAGAAAATTTCAGAGGTACTAGGTCAAAAGGGGATGACAAATTTACCTGGATTCCAGCTCCAGGGATCCAGCCCAGTGAGGAGGAATGTTCACCAAGAAATCATACAAGTAGAAGTCCTCAGAGGTGAGTCTGACTGCCTTACATTTTATAGAGGAGGAAAGTGGAGAAGCAGGTGTTTCAACCTACTTAAGAGTTATCAAGGCTTCTCTGTGTCCCTGTTGGGCCAACCACTTCTCATGACACCTCAAGGAATCCCCAAATTGCTCAGAAAACACTGAGGCTCAAACAGTTAAAAGTCTTGCCTAAACCAAGGAAGAGACACAGGGTGGGGTGGGGTGGGGATAGGAAGCCGGGTTTGACCCTCTGAACTCCTCTGGCCTGCTGCCCCCTGCTGAGCATGAGTGAAATGGCAGGGCCTCAACCATGTATGCTTTGTGCCTGTTTAGATTCAAGCCTAAGCTTGGTTCTTTCCAAAGTGATGGGTTGTTGCAACTGGGTAGAAACAGAAATAAAAAGACTAACAGTTTTACAGCTACGTAATTTGCATAAATAAAAATAAAAAATCCCTAACACAAATAATTAACAAATCACTGTTAAAAACAGACACAATCAATAGTACCAGTGTCTTATTCTAAATTACCAAGCCCTAAACCACTAATACCACTTCAAGTGCTTTGTGGGAGACAATGTGTTCAAAGTTGTTTACGCTGACTTACCTTAGCTTTATATCAGCGAGGTTAACAAGTGAAAACCAGAAGTCTGTATTTTTTTTGACGACAGGGTCTCACTCTGTTGTCCAGGCTGGTGTATGATCATAACTCACTGTAACCTCAAACTCCTGGGCTCAAGTGATCCTCCTGACTCAGCCTTCCCAGTGACTGGGACTTCAGGTGCAAACATCTCTTCACAAGGGCAGTTCTGGGCCAGGTGGGGTGAAATTTGGTACAGATGTTGGAAGCCAAACTGTCTGAAACTACCTGCTGCCCTTTGTGCTGTGGGCAGCAACTTCTCAGTTTGATCAACATGTCAGATCAGGTGGGCGGGAAGAGCTGTGAATCGCCCTCCTGGGCCGGGCTACTCCAAGTTATTCACAAGGTGTAGGGTGCTAATTAGAGTCCCAAAGGGCCACCTCAGCCACACAGCTGCTAGGCTTGTGCTCTGCCAGGGGCTACTCCTTGAAGGCCTGTGCTCTACGGTGATGCTAAGGCAATCCAGCCTGAATGCTTCTGAGGCTCTGGTCAGTCAGTAGCTCCTGAACACAGGAGTTCTGGCCACCCACCCAATGTTTTTTCTTGGCCACATACAAGTATTTCATCCTAAATACCATGCCCAGGCTGGGCTCGGTGGCTTAGCCTGTAATCCCAGCATTTTGGGAGGCCAAGGCGAGTGGATTGCCTGAGCCTGCAGGTTCAAGACCAGCCCAGGCAACTTGGCAAAACCTCGTCTCTACAAAAAAAAAAAAAAAAAAAAAATCAGTCAGGCATGGTAGCGTGTGCCAGTAGTTCTGGCTACTTGGAAGGCTGAGGCAGAGGAATTTTCTGAGCCCAGCAGGTCAAGGCTGCGGTGGCAGTGAGCATGCCACTGCACTCCAGCCTGGGCAACAGAGACTCCAACTCAAAAATAAATAAATAAATACCATGCCCTGTGGACATTCCTAACCCCATTTCCACTGCTGACCCCACCTCTGACCCACAGTGGTGGGGTGTCAGCAATGGAGAAAGTCATTTATTTATTCAACCAATATTTGTTAAATGTTTATGATGTGTTTACAAGCCTCTGCCCTCATGGAACTTACTGTCTAGGGGAGGAGACAGACTTAAAAATGAGGATAAGCAGCCCGGTGTGGTGGCTCATGCCTGTAATCCCAGGGAAGCGGAGGTGAGAGGATTGCCTGAGCCCATGGGTTCGAGACCTACCTGGGCAACTTGGCGAGACCTCATCTCTACAACTGAAAAAAAAAATTAGCTGGGCATGGTGGCACACACCTGTAGTTCTAGCTACTTGGATGGCTGAGGCAGAAGGATTGCCTGAGCCCAGCAGGATGAGGCTGCGGTGGCCGTCACCATGCCACGGCACTCCAGCCTGGGTGACAGAGTGAGACTCTAACTAAAAAAAGAAAAGAAAGTCGATAAGCATCTGGTTAGACTAGTGACAAGGAAACCCAGAGCATGCTCAGCAGGGCCCCTGGGAACAGAGTCTGGGGCTCTGAAAGGCAGCCTGAAAGAAATTCTATTTTTTTTAATGTTTTTTTTTTTTTTTTTTTTTTTTTGAGTAAGAATCTCACTCTGTTGCCCAGACTGGAGTGCAGTGGCCCGCTCATGGGTACTGCAGCCTCGACCTGCTGGGCTCAGATGATCCTTCCGCCTCAGCCTTCCACATAGCTGGAACTAAAGGCGCAAACCACTATGCCTGGCTATATTTTTCTTGATTTACTGTAGAGACGAGGTCTCACCATGTTGCCCAGGCTGGTCTCAAATTCATGGGCTCAGGCAATCCTCTTGCCTCTGCCTCCCAACGAGCTGGGATTACAGGCGTAAGCCACCACGTCCGGCTTGTGTTTAAGACAACCTCAACATGTCACATGCCCTCTAGTATAACACAATGTGTGTGCATGAAAGAGAGAGAGACAGACTGAGGGTGAGCACGGGAGCAGGTGTACTCTCTGTAGTGTTGCCCAGGTAAGGTCTGGCTACATCATTCTCGCCTCCACTGACAAGCCTGTAGGCCTCTGGCCCAAGCTGGAGATACCTTTACTGCTGAGCTGGTCCATGGATAGCCAAGAGACACTGTTCATGGAGAGTTGGTCTGCTTTAGAGACCACATAATTGGCTCCATTGCCTCACATTCTAAGTTCCCTGATGGACCATTGGGGAGCACAAGGTCTGCTTTGAGGCACAGGGTGAACAGAGGGATCATTCCTGGCCTGACTTTTAGGAAAGTGAAGCTTTGTCCTCTGTAGTCACACACAATATGAAGTGTCGGGAGGGATTTCAGTTCACATTTGATCCTAGCTTTTTTCCCAACCTGAGCCAACACATTCAGCCAGACGGGGTGTCTCAAAGACCAGAGCAGCACAGTTCTCTGCTCGACACTTTACAGATAAGGACATGAATGTGTCCTGTGAGTTGCCCAAGGTCATGCTTATAAGAGAAAAAGCTGGGAAAACAGATTCTGTACCTCTTGCAGTCTTTTTCCCTGATAGATCAGGCACTGGTTGGCATGTGACACAATCATATCACCTCCTGCCCTAAAAACCTTTGCTCACAAGATCAAGTCCACACAGTTCAGTCTGGCATTTGCAGCCTCTTCTAAATTGGACCAAAGCCTTACCTCGCACTCCACGTTCTCCTGCCCTAGATAAGCTGCAGTGCATTGTGCGGCTACATAGCTATGGAGCTACACTCAACTAGGTAGCTCAGCCAAAAGAGCGAGGGCAAGAAAGAAGCAACAAGGAAGAGCAGTCGTGGGGCATCTGTCCACATCCTAGTCCATGAGTGACAGTGAGGGAGCCAGGGAGGAAGGCAGCCCTACTGTCCTTCCTGTGTCCCCAGTCCTTGTGGGCTGCTCCCAGGATAAGCATCTCAGCACTCCAAGAATGATCTTAAGGACGAAAGACAGGGACTACTCTAGCACACAGGCACAGAAGTAGCCCAACTCTCCATGTAAAACACAGCAATCTGTTCCAGTGTGGGAGGCAAGGCTGGCTGCATGGAGCCTAGAGAAAGAACTGGCCTTTCCAAGTGGGTAAAAAATACTTTTTCTTTTTTCTTTTTTCTGAGTAGGAGTCTCACTCTGTCGCCCAGACTGGAGTGCAGTGGCCGCTCCTGGCCACCGCAGCCTCGACCTGCTGGGCTCTGGCGATCCTTCCACCTCCTCCTTCCAAGTAGCTGGAACTATAGGCGTATGCTACCACGCCCGGCTAGTTTTTGATTCATTGTAGAGACGAGGTCTCGCCAAGTTGCCTGGGCGGGTCTCAAACCCGCGGGCTCAGGCAGTCCACTCGCCTCGGCCTCCCAAAGTGCTAGGATTGCAGGCTGAGCCACTGAGCCCAGCCCTGTAAAAACTACTTTTTCAAGGATACAATGACAATACAATATTTTTGCTTTACATTTTGACTTAGAACTACTGAATTCTTTTTCCTGCAAACAGGTTTTCCCGCTACTCCACCTTGCTCACACCGTTTCCTGTCCCCTCAAGATTCAGCTCCAATATCCCCTCTTCTGGGAAGCCTTTGCTGACAGAACCAGGCAGATCTGGCCATATCCTCTTCTACGTCCTGTATGCGCCTCTGAATTTCCCCCTATCAAGGCAGGAGTGATATGGTGTTATGCTTATGTGTGTATCTCCCCCATGAGACCGACTCTTCACTGTGGCCTAGACACTGTGAGGATTTGTTGGCAGACATCAGCTGGAGGCCGGCTAGGCAATGAGGCATTGACTCGATTCTTTCAGCTCCCCAGGACCTCCCTGCACCCTCCAGGAACACCAATGGGCCCGGCCTTCTGATAAGCCATGGAGAATGTGCTGTGAGGGTCTGCTCCCAAGCGGGCGGCAGAAGACCCCTTACCTGGTGCAACCATGATTTCATTCTTCTTCGAGCGAATTCGAAGGAAGGTGAGGTCATTCTGGGGGTCAATTTCACGCACGGTACTCCGTGCCTTCAGGATGAAGCTGTGCATGAGGTTGGCGTACTGTGTGGTGGTGGGATTGTCCATGGTACTCTTGATGGGAATGCCTGAGGGGAGAGCAGATGGAAATTGAGCAGGACGGTGAAGCCCTTTCTGCCGAGCTCCACCCCATACCCCTAATTGTTGAGTATTGGACTGGCAGTTCACAGTGACACTATTTATAGAGAGCTTGCTATGTGGCAGGCACAGTGCTGAGCACTTGAAGTATGTCAGTGCCAGGCCACATAGCTACTCAGTGGGTGGCATCACCATCTTCATTTGCCAATTAGACAGCAGGAGCTCTGAGTAGTAAGGTGACCTGTCTGTGGTCACATGGCAGATGAGCAGTAGGGACAGGATTCAAATGCAGGCCTGTTGGCTCCTTTCCCAGGACCACACAGTCTTGTCTGGTTTCCGGCAATCAAGGAGACAATAATTCATAATGCTTAGAACCTAAAGCAGGAGGGCTGCTCTTATAGAATTCTAAGTACTGAATAGTAGGAAGAAGAAGAAAGGTTGAGCCGGGACATCAGCATCACCGTTCCCACCCAGGGGAGGCTTCGGGCCCAGCTGTAAACATACTGTCTATACACACGAGTGTACTCTTGAAATTAAAGCATGTCTCCATGTACAATGAACATGGAAACATAAAATGTATGTACACTGCTACCTTTTTCAAAGAACCCACTAAATGGACAGTCCAGAGTTCCCCACCCTATCATTAGGTACTTAGGCTGGGTTTACTAGTGTAATTAACTGGGTAGTGAACATCATTGTGCACTGAGTCTTTTGTTTTAAGGATTGTTTCCTTGAGATGAACTACTAAATGGACATCACTCACTGGATGGTGGCTGCTATCATGAAGATGAGTCACCTCAGGTCACAGCTAGGTCATCAGGTGCCTGTGAATTGGCTATGACATATCAAAAGAAGCCTCCATCCATGAGCCCCCAAGAGCCCACCAACACCATTCACCAGGGAAGAATGTGGCACAAGTGGCTCCTCATGTGTAAGTGGCCAGACTTGGGGCCCAGGGCCCTACTCATCTGACCACAATTGACCAGCCTGGGGCTTAGCCAAAGGCAGTCATCCTCAGGCCTGCCCACTTTTTTGTTTGTTTTTTCGAGTCAGAGTATCACTCTGTCACCCAGACTGGGGTGCAGTGGCACATTCACAGCCACTGCAGCCTTGACCTGCTGGGTTCAGGCAATCCTTTCACCTCAGCCTTCCAAGTAGCTGGAACTATAGGAGTATACCACCACGTCTGGCTAATTTTTTGATTTATTGTAGAGAAGAGGTCTCACCAAGTTGCCCAGACTGATCTCCAACTCCTGGCTTAGGCAATCCTCCCACAGTACTGGGATTACAGGTGTGAGCCACTGTGGCTGGTGCCTTGTGTTCTTAGGGCACTGAGAACATGATAGCAGGCAGAAGAGGACATGGTAATAAAAGAAGCAGTTGAGCCAGAAAGGCTGTTTTGAGCCAAGTATAGTCAGAACAGGTTACAGTGGTCACTTGCCTTTAAGGGACAAGATGGCCAGGTCGCCTGGACTGCTGCTGGGTCCTGATGGCAACAATGTGCAAACCAGGGCCTCAGGAGGCCATGCTCTACAGCTGTACCTTCCTGAGGATGGTGGTCTGAGCAGTGTGTCCATATCACCCACCCATGATGGGGGGATGACTGAGCAGGAGCTACCATGTCCTCTTCTGCCCACTCTCATGTTCCTGGTGCCCTAAGAAGACAAGGTTGGGCCAACTTCTTGCCACCCAGTGTAGGCCTGAGAATGACTGCCTTTGGCTGATCCCCAGGCTGGTCAGTTATGGGCTAAATTAGCAGGGTCCTGGGCCCCAAACCTGACCTGGACTTACACCACAGCTCTGCCCCGTCACAGCTATGTAGCCTTAGGCAAGTGATTCAACCTCCCTGGCCTCCACTGCCTCACTTGTAAAGAAATGCCTGTGCTTCCAAATACTGCTGTGAGGACTGAATGTTCCTAAATTCATTCAAGAATGTTTAGCAAGAATACACACTTAATGCTAGTTTGTTATCAATACTACCCAGCCAATAAACCTCATTCCCAATAACCCGAGGGGATGTGACTGTTCCTCAAACCTCCAGGTGCCTTGCTAACAAGAGCCCTCCAGCTGAGGGCAGACCAGAGCCCAGGTGGAGCTCTGCTTGGCTGTTCCTGCTGCCTGGACAGGAATGCTCCCCTCAACTCACCTTTGGGGTCTTGGCAGTTTGGGTGGTGAGACCTGTTGATCCTCTCTTCTTCCATACCACAAAGCCACCTTCTCACAGATCCCTCTGCCTGAGCTTTCCTTCCTTCCCCTGTTCACTCCTAATTCCCACTTGTGGTCAGTGCCCCCAATTACCATTCTAGTCCTACGCAGCTTTCCTTTCAAGCAGTTTCTAGGTTGACATCACACTGTTATGGAAGTGAGCATTATGTCCACCCCACCACACTGTCAGCTCCCTGAGGGTAGGAACAAATCTCATTTGCTCACTGGTGTCCCTGAAGAGGGTGTTAAGCATGTATTGCTGTTGGTAAGCGAGTGGTCACAGGGTCTACTTTTAGCAGTTTGACAAATACCTGAATGAGTTTCATCACATTTACACAAGTGAGAGGTTTGTAAAAGAGACAAGAAACTAAACATGTGTTGGCTCACTTTAAAAACAAAAGAAACATGGAGGTATGGGAGCAGGGAGCAAAAATGAGAAAAATTTCAATCAAGGACAAAAGGTTAACTCCAGAATTAGGGGATGCTAGAGCTGGAGACCGCAAAGCCAAGAGGCATCTCACCGAACCCTCTGCCTTCACAGACAGAGACTGTGCAGCCCACAAGAGTAGCTGGGACCAGCTGGGCTCGGTGGCTCAGCCTGTAATCCCGTGCCTTTGGGAGGCTGAGGTGAGT